>NC_024313.1:727979-743833 GCF_000523025.1 Cynoglossus semilaevis
TACTTTTTTTTCCCCCCAACATTGACACTTCAATTGGTGCAGAGACGAAGTATTTTTTTAGCACAAGATAATGAAATCCTTTCCCCCATCTCCATCAGGAATGTGCCAGAGTGTTTGCCATGCTCATGTGGTAAAGTTTGGTCTTAAATAAACTGAGTTTATTTGTCTGTTTCCAGAGTCTTGAAGATTGCCACTATCTGCACCTTTTGTTCCCATGTCCCCCACTTAGAGTCCCGGGAGAAATAGACTCTTTTTAAACATTTAAAAAAAAAAAAAAAGAACATCTCTGTTGCTCCTTCCTTACCTCAGCTGTTTGTCAGCTTTTTGGGGTTGTGTATCTTCGAGACAGTACGTAACACTAGGTCTTGCGTAGCAGGATTAATCCATGCTGTATGATTTCTTTAGTTGAAATGGGGGTTAGGGTTTCCAGACTTCTTCTCCGAGTCTCATTCCTTACACCGATGCCTCAAACAAAGGCCTAGCTGCTGTTCTGCACCACTGACGAGACGGCATACTTTGTGTGACAGCTGACGGCTCCAGAACAGTGACTGCAGTGTCGCTGAAGTATCACCACCCCTCAGGGAAACTGGATTTTTTTTCTATCATAGTAACTGTATTATATTCAGAGTTTTCTATTTATAATTATTCACACACCTAAAGGGGTGGATATCGCAGAAGTTGCAATTTTAATTTTCAATAGAGAACACACAGAGATGTTTACAGTTTGCAAAAATAAAAATAAAAAATGATGGGACACTGGCCTCCATTTGCATGCAGACAGCGTTCCCGGCTGTGGAGACTCAGACTTAGGGAAGTTTCGTGATAAAAACACGACTATCAGTCGATCAAAACCAGCATGCACAGGAGAATCACAAAGACATTGGTCTAGGGGATGCAGTGCGAAGTTTATGACAGGAAACCGACAGCACAGGCTGGTAGCGTTCAGCATACAAAGTAAATGTTTGCTGTGTGAGTGGGAAAACTTACATTTTTCCCCAATTTCGGCACAGATTATATTTTGGGAACATTTTTTTTGGACGGTGGTTAAAAAGGTTAGTCTGAAGCCCTGGTATCAATAGTACATGGTATGATACTTTTTTTTTTTAATGTTTTATCTAAAACAGGGGTGTCAAACATACGGCCCGCGGGCCAAACTCGGTCCGTTAGGGGGTTCAATATGGCCTGCTTGTTGATGATATGTTTTGTGAAATGATATTTATTTTTAATATGAAGATTGTCTAATACAGGGTTCCTCAACCCTCGGTCTGGGGACTGTTGCCGGTCCGTAGGTCATTTGGTACCGGGCAGCATTGGGACACAGAGAAAAGGTAATTCAGAATCCGACACTAACAGAAGTGTAAAAGATGTTTTGTTTTGAAAATTCAATGATCCTTCAACCATAGCGCAGTATTACGTCCTTGGTACAAAAAAAAGGGTTGAGGACTAATATACTAGTACTTCTTTGCATAAAAACAAAGAAAAAAACATGAACACTACTTATTGTTATTTTTAATACTTTTAGCCAATGAACATGCTTTAAATCAAACTGTCACCTACAGGACCACCATGGCTAATGCCATTACACTGGACCCTACGATTTTTGATGCACGCCTCTTTGCCACCGTGCTGCCCCTATAAGTGTCCTGGAATCCCTTGATTTCCTTGTTTCAGTCCTTCTGTTACGCAATATTTTATGGAGCTTGTGTTTGGTTGATTTTAGTTTGAGCTACTAAGCAAACCCTTTTGTGCCCCTAGAGTACATTCATTAAAGTTAGTCTTGATTCAGTGTCCGCAATGTTCTCTTTAAGTTCAAATTATAGAGTTATATTAAAGTCCAACATTGTTTATGAGCAGAAGCGTCCGTGCTGAAGACTTTGAAAAATCTTTTCTATTACTGTTATCTCTATCCGCCCCTAAATCCCAGATGTTTCTACTCCGGTGGTCATTTCCCTTTCCCTCTCTCTTATCCCACCTCTCTCGTACACAGCACCACTGCAGCTCTTCTACTTGATGCTGACCAAAAGCCACACGTCTCTCATAGAGCCGCCTGTTGAAATTGCGGTGATAATTTGAGTCGCGACCCCGGACTCCCTCTCTATTACATCACATCTGATAGACCGCCAACTACATAAGAACAAGCCAATCAATGAGCATTAGCAGTCATATATTGTCGCGGCGTTAATCCCACCCTATTAAATAATGAAGTAGGGGTCAACGACATGCGGCTGGTAGCTCCTACGGCCTAGCTAAGATGACCCTGGGGGATATACCAACAATAAAACTAGTTAACAAGAGGTTCAAGGGTTGTATCGTTACTGTACTTTTTGAGTCAGTTCCACTTGCAGTGATATTTATTAGGGTACAATAACGATGGTAAGAAGAGTGTCTGCTATTGTATCTCCCGGAACTAATTATTATTACATTGTTCCGGAAGTAATTATTATTACATTGTTCGGGAAGTCTGTATCAAACAAGTTGCTCTTCGTATTTACTAAGTACCCTTGAAGTAGCTCTCAGTTTAGTGATCCCTGCAATAAAGTGTTAATTTAGAATCCTTGATAAACTACAGTATTACAGATCGCCATTTGATTTTGGGTTCACCGATGGATGGATGGACGGACGGACGGATGATTCACCGATGGATGGATGGATGGATGGATGGATGGATGGACAGACGGACGGATGGATAGGTAGATGGATGGATGGATGGGTAGATAGCTCCAGGACTGAATGCGGATTCTGTAATCACCATGTTTTATGATTTCTTAATTTCTTTCTAACATGAAAGGCTGGCGAGCTTTTCAGATGACAGCTGCAGGAGAAAAATGTCACTAGTAATTTTTTAGTTGGCGATGATAATAAAAAAAAAACATATTGAATTGATATGCAAACACATCTTTTCTCATTGCTTGTTTTGCTCCTATTTCTTTCAAATAAAGAACTAGCTTTTGATGTTAGGACAATGTGGCTGAGACAGATGCGTCGCCTCTGATGGATGTTGTTTAAAATCGAAGTGAATTTTGATCGTTATTTTCTTCTCTGTTCAGGCACGATGGCAAGCAATCTCTCCCATTCTTAGTTTTATGAGTTGGGGGGCAACAGGGGGATTGAGGGAGTTGGGGGGCATTTTCTCTCAACCCAAACCACTTTGGGACAACATGTACCAGTGCCTGGCCTAGAGAAATGTTGCAAAACTGTAATGTTAGTTATTTCAGTTATGCAGATGACACAAAATTGTATCTTTGTTTTTTGGCAGTAAAGAAAAGCAGGTTTATTGTTGGTAAACACCTAGGGACCTCGGTATTTACCAACAATAAACCTGTCTTCAAAATTCCAAAGACCAAATTCGAAACCTTGGAGTGTTGATAGAGTTGGATCTGACTTTCAGCGGTTCCATTAAATAAATAACTAATAAATTGCTTTCTGCCAGTTTTTGAATGTAACCAGAGTGACTTTTTTTCCCACCCACACACACACCACAGAGAAGCTCATCAATGCTTTAATCTCCAGAAGAAATGACGTCTGACTTGACCCCCGAAAAAGTTATTTTAATACTATTTTTTGAATAAAAATAAGAGTTTGAGAAGTAGGCACTGAGGTAACACGATTATGTTATTTTGTTCTGAAAATATCAAAGGTGTGACTGTCAAAACTTTGTTTGGAACGTTCTTTCAGTTTGACAATGATGCCGTGACAAACAGATGGTTCCATCTGAAAGGTATCACAACTGGTCACCAGGCTACAAATTTGCAAGGTACTCACAAAACTTGCTGATTGCCCCAGCGTTCTGATTATGGGATGTTCCTTTCACATCTGCTCCATGGCACCTCCTGCCTGTCTTTGTTGTACTAGTGTCAGAGGGTCACTGCGGAGGGTCACTGTGTATAGACAGTGACAAAAAAGACATGAGGTTGATTGATGGCAGCTTTGACAGCTAGAAGCTAAGGAACATTCCGGCAAGCCTATGTTCTCCAAACCACTCTCACTTTCAGCACACGTGCTATTTTGGTCCTCGTCTCTTTTTGTGTCTCAATTTTTCACTTATGACAACTTTCCCACTCAGCATTTTCCCAGCCCTTACTTCAGCAGCCCCCCCATAGGGAACGACAATGACCAGTGTCCAGAAGATCTGATCTGATCGTGTGTGCTCGATTACAACGTCAGCCAGACTTCATTCCACAGTGCAACAGAGGGTTGATATAGACCAGGCGTACTCAAATACAAATCTGATTTTTTAATGAGTCAAATGGCCATTTATTAGAGTCATGTCATAATATTGGTATATTTAAAACAACAAAAGTACAAACTTTAATACGGAGACAAATTCAATTTCTATTTTGACATGGGTATTTTAATTTAAAAAATTACCGTAAATTCCAGTCAATTTAGTGCACCTCAATATAAGCCGCAGCCATGAAATTTAAAAAGAAAGAAATAATTGTACATATATAGGCCGCACTTCTCTATAAGCCGCAGGTGTCCACGTTGTAACATGAGATATTTACACAGAAAGATTTTTTTTCACCATAATTAAATAAATGCTTTTTTCCAAACAGTGCCTGTAACACGGCTGGTTACCCGTTAGCTCTTTCCTGCTTCGGCACCCCGATGGTAGTTGGAATGCACAGGGGAGACTTAGTGATCTGCTCCAGGGCCGAAGCTAACATTAGCTCCGGGGCTAACTCCTCACAGTTCCTCCAACACTCCTGTATAACCAACTCACGCTTCAACATGACAGGGCTCAAACTGCTCTCAACTTTCGCTAACGTTCACGCTTTCTCGCACATATACGCACACAGCCATTCACAGACAGACATCGCGCTACTAGTATAACACACAGTAGACTTCCAGAAAAGTCATTGATCACTAGCGGTATGAACTTAGTTAGCCTGTAAAAATCCATAAATTAGCTGCATCATTGTTTAAGCCACAGGGTTCAAAGCGTGTGAAAAAAGTAGCAGCTAATAGTCCGGAAATTATGGTACAAGAACACATTTTTGACAGCAATCTGACGCGGTTTACTTTGTTATGTTTAATAACTGATTTATTCACAGTTTAATTGTCGACTCACAGCAAATGTGTTGCCAGTTCTCCATGTTGCACTCTGCGTTGCGAGTGAAGCGCCGCTCGGTAAAACAATGTATATACCAAAGGTGTTTGTGTCGCATTGCTTTTTATTTTTTGATACTTTTTTTAATGAAACTACTAAGTGGATAAATACTCAAATATTAATATATAACACATTTGCTTATTTTATTTACAAGTACATCCTTGATTTTCTCGGACTCCTTTCTTTTGCTTTTACATAAGAAACACTGAAGTACATGATGTCATTCCTTAGAGAGTACAAGGAAGTAGTAGAGAAACCTGAACCTGGCAAAGAAGCTTTTAAATATGCAGCTCCATTGAATAGCCCATAAAGACTTTTCAGCTTTCAGCAGTAATCTTTATCAGACTTGGCCACTCCTGAGAAGAAAAAATTTCAAATTTCACTGAGACTTTCGTTTACCTGGTTAAATAAAGGGCACTACTTTGATGCACTAGACAAAGAAAGGAAGGAAATAGGCTGGCACAGCCATGTCTTGTAAGAGCCTAATAAAAGACAAGATTTTTTTGTGGCATAAAAAAATAAAAAAAATACATTAAGTGATGGCATATCAACTTAATCTAACTCACAGATGGCATTGGTGATGAAATGGTAAGAGATTTTCCGTTATTTAGGGGGAGGTGGAAAGTAATAAATTACATTTACTCATGTAACTGTAATTGAGTAGTTTTTGTGAGTACTTTGTAATTTTTAAGTAGTTTGAGTAAAATAGATAACTTTACTCAAATACATTTTGACAAGTATTTTACTTTGCTACATTGGAAAAGAACCCCTTACCGAGTAAAAAAATTAAATGTGGAGAAAAACAACTTGCGTTAATTGAAAGGAAATTGCGTGGCCGTGCATGCGCGGTTTTCCCAATTCTTTAAATGTAGCCGGATAACATTGACTAAGAGAGAGACTCTAGCCTATCATTGGATGATGGCTGGTGCAGAAAGAAAAAAAAATGGAGGTTAAGGATAAGTATAAGCGTTCAAACGGATCGTAGAACTCTCAACCCCCACTTGTATTGGAAGATTAAAAACAACTACCACATTTTCCAGCTTATAAGTCGCACCATCTAAAGGATGAAGAAAAGTGTGACTTACATGAGTAGCAGATACTGGTACACAAGCCTAGAGTGCCCTCTAGAGGCTGTCAGTGTGAAAATAATGAACATGTAGATTTTCAGTGGTACGGGAGTAGAAAAATGCTGGTACACAAGCCTCGAGTGCCCTGTAATGGTTCTCAGTGTGGAAATTACAAACGTAAAATTATATTTTAATATAGTCGCACCTAAGTATAAGTCGTATAAGTGAAAAAAAGTGCGGAAAATACGGTAGTTGCGGATTGGATGTATGATTTGTCAACAAGTCATTTAAAGTAACTGAGTAACTTTTAATCAAAGTAATTTTAAAGTATTTTACTTTTACTCAAGTAGATTTTTGAGTGGATACTTTTACGTTTACTTGAGTAGAATTTAAGCAAAGTAAAGATGCTTTTACTTTTTCCACCTTTGAAGTGTGTCAAAGCACCTGGAGGCTATGAATTTGTGAAGGCGCTGGGTTGAGCTACAGATTGTAAGATTTGTCTAATTAAAATCTTTTCTAGCCCCATCCTAGCGACGTCGCTGTCTACCTATGGTAAAATACGCCGTAAAAGGCAATGATAGTGACCGATGTGAACTCTCTGGAACCTGGCAGAACCGCTGTTGTTGGTGATGAAATAAAAAAAAAATTAAATGTCTGCAGAATAGTGAAACCGCAACATTGCTAGTTAACACATCAGTTATTTAGCTCTTTTACTGCTCGGATGACTAGTTTATATTGTCAGTCATGCCACAAGGCCATCCTCTTTTTTTTGTTGAGTTGAGAGCACACCAATCATATCTGGGCTGCAGTCTGCTTATTGACATGCTTCATAAATCAGAGCTATTGGATTTCCAGCTGCTATTTTTACACCCAGTGACATGACCTGCCTGCCAGGGGCCCCCCCACCTCCCGGTGTGCATGCCTGACCTGATACTCTGAGGCAGGAAGCAGTCAGAAGAGCCCTCCATTATTTCTCCCACGCATAGCACACAAACCTAATCAGCCAGCACATTATGCACACCCACACATCAAAGTGTTCTAGCACGGCTTATACCGGCCGCCAATATTTTTTGGAAGGGCAGAAACTAAAACGGTGACATACAATTTTTCCCGTATTTTTTATTTTTTTTTTAACCTCTTAACCCTTCTGTCACCAAGCCGCGCTTTCTGTTATTGACCGCGGGAATACAGACTAAAGTGAGATGTCTTTCATCTGTCTACAAGCATTATCCTTCCCATTAGACAGGACATCTTCATTTCCATGGGGAGGATATGGGCAGTTGGATAAATCCAAATCCTGTCTGCTGGGGCGGAAGAGAAAATAGATTGTCAAGCGTCCAGTATCACCAGTACGCTACCAAGCCATACATTTTCATTAGGTATGACAAAAAGGAGACAGTTTTTTTTTTTTTTTGGAAGTCCAACTTCCTCACAGTAGCTGTCCCCAAATGCATGGGCAAAAGCGGGCACCAAAAAATGAGAGCAGGTTAGGCATGGGCAAACTAAGGCCCGGGGACCGGATGCGGCCCATTCAGCTTTTTAATCCGGCCCCCCAAACTTCTCCAAATTATATAATTTATTTATATTATCATTATACTTCTGCCTTTTCCCTGCAATACCCACGTTTCCCCAATAGATGGCCTAGAAAATGATAAAAAGCATTTTAGCCTTTATGCATGACTTTTCCGTCATTTATCTTAACGCTCCATCTATCTGCTCCTGCCCCCCCCTTGCAATTCTTCAATTGCACTAATTTGACTGAAAGCACACAGGGATGTCATTTTTTAAATGTCTAAAATTCAGAAAAATATACTTTTCTGGTCAGACAGCCATTGAGTAGAATAAACATACTATAATAAAGTGGTTCTGAAAAAGTCTTCAAAAATAAAAGCTTCTCAAAAAAATAAATAAAAATGCGTTGTGCCTTGTGGACATGGTATGAAGTAGGAAGGACCAAATGCAATACAGAGACTCTCTTCAGAAGCAGCAGGATTATTACAAGTGCAAAAACAACAAAAAGTCACTTGGTCACAGGAATAAAGGCATAAACTACAAGGCAAGGACTTCAGCAAAACATGAACTGTGAGACATGAACTATAGCACAAAACCGACTCAACACAACCTGAACAACGATCCCACCAAGAGTGAGTGAGGGAGAGAGGTGTATATATACCCAGGACACCAGGTGACACCAGTGAGACTGATGACAGAGACACAGGTGAAGGTGATCACACTGATTAACTCCACACAGCAGACACAGCAAGAATAGGAAACAGACAGACCTAACATAAAATTCAGAAAAAAATATACATTTCTAGTATGTCAACCATTAATAACAATAATATACTATATTCGTTAGATTCATTAGAGTCTTTGAAAATAAAGGTTTCTCAAAACTGAATAAAAAAAATGCACTTAATTGCCTTAAAAAGTGTAGCTATGCTGCTTTTTTATGGTTAAAATTCTGAAAAAAATTTAGGTTTTTTTTGTACGGCCACCGTCGATCAAAAGCAACATACCGTGCTAATAAGTTTCTGAAAGTCTACAAAAATAATAGTTTCTCAAAAATGAATAGAAATGCACTAAGTTGCCTTAAAATACATAGCAAATACCTTTTATATGCTTTAATTTCTGATAAAAATATACTTTTTTGGTACGTCAACTATTGATCAAAAGCCACATGCTATCGAAATAAAATTCTAAAAAAGACCTAGAAAAAAAAAGTTTCTCAAAAGTGACTAAAAATGCACTAATTTGCCTGAAAAAAAAATAGTTAATAACATTTTTCTTTAATTAAATTCAGAAAATATTTACTTTTTTGGTACATCGACCATTAATAATAGCAATAAACTGTACTAATACGATTCTGAAAACGTCTTTAAAAATAAAAAAAAATTCATAAATGAATAAAAATGCACTTAACTGCCTTAGTATATGTAATTATGCCCTTATTTATGTTTACAATTCAGAAAATTTGAGTTTTTTTCAATACGTCAACCATTGATCAAAAGCAACATCGCATGCTAATAAGTTTCTGAAAAAGTATTCAAAAAAACCTAGAATTAATTTGCCTTTAAATACATAGCAATGACCTTTTTTATGCTTAAATTTCTAACAATAAAATATACTTATTTGGTGGGTCAACCATTGATCAAAAGCAACATACCATAATAATAAAATTCTGAAAAAGTCCAATGAAAATTTCATAAAATAAATTTTAAAAAGTGTAAAAAAAAAGTAAATAAAAAGTTCACTCATTTGCCTTAAAATACATGGCAATGACATTTTAGTTCAGAAATAAATAATTTAGAAAATAGTTACTTTTTCAGTAAATCAAGCATTGATAACAGCAATATACTGTACCGATAAGATTCGGGGAAAAAAGAACCACCTGCATAAATAAAATACCTTCCGAAAGGGGAGTTCCCTCTCCAAAGTTACAGGGTGTTTTTTTTTTTTTTGCAACCTGCCATCAGAATTGTGCAGCTATAGGAGCTGTACTGTATAACACACAAACAGAGTCAATGTAATCAATGTCTTGTAATGCAAGAATAGCATAAGCTACTATTAATATCTTGGTCATTTTTACTCACTACCATATGTAAGAAACAGCCTGTTTTAGTTCAGTCCACTCAATTTAATTCGGCACGAATCTACAGAGCGTGACCTGAACTAACTAATAGGTCAATAGGTCAGAGCGGGGTAATCAATGCACTGCTAATTAGACGGTGTCATCAGTTTGTGTAACTAGCCCAGTCCTGGAAAGAGTTCGATGACTGTAATGGCAATCAACGTTTTTTCTTTTGGAAAGGTTGACGTAGTTTTGCTTTAACGCAAACATATCACATATCATATCAATATTGCCGGTATTTTGAGGACTAGGGGCCAGCAGTGGTACTGCACTGCAGCCAGAACAGCATTTCAGTTTTGGATGTAAATTTTTCATGAACAATTTATATTTTGAATGGATACCATGTAAATTTTTTATACCGGCCTACACTAATCAACCAAAAATGTACAGTATATGCTATAATAACGCGCATACACAACTAATAGCATACATTGGCAATACAATGGCGGGCCAGCTGTAATCCAAATTCGATATGATCCCGTGGGCCAAATAAAATTACACCAGGGGCCAGATTTGCCCCTCGAAGAAATCGTAAACACAGTCTGCATAACATCGGCACAGCAATGACTACAGGTGGTCTAGGCAAGGGCAAACATTTTGACTCGTAGGCCACAACGGATCCTAAAGTTTGCCGGGTCAGGAGCAGATAGCTAGCGTTCATATGAACTAAAAATAAAGACATGTAAAAGTCATGCATAAACGCTAAAATGCTAAAAATGCTTTTAGCCTTTTCTACGCCATCTATTGGGGAAAAGCGGGCATTGCATGGCATTGTTTCTAATGATAGAAATAAATAGCATAATTTGAAAGTTTTGCCGCCCCGATTAAAAAGCCAAACAGGCCGCATCCGGCCACTTGCCCGTCGCTTGCCCATGCCTGTGCTAGGCTCAAAGAAAACAAATCTGTAAGACTATCCCGCACTATATCAATGCCAGGACGACACATATGTGACTTTTTCAAGAATTGTTTATCGTAGATCAACACTACATACCGAAGCAGTCCATTAAAAACAAAAAAAAAAAAAAAAAAAAAATCAAAGTCACACAACATGTCATCAGTCACTGCTTCTTTCAAAATGATTGGATTGAGTTGCAGTCTTAGTGCATCCATAGGTTGGCTAAAACACAGGAACATACACCTTTTTTATATTTGGGATGGTTATTTTAGGATATGTGACTTTTCTGCTTGTGCTTAACAATTGTGATGTGATGTGGAAATCTTGTTTGCTAATTGGAAGCCAATTCAGACATCAATGTGCCAGACATTTTCAATATGAGGCATGAAACTACACTATAAGATGTTCTGAGTTATACAGCTCTACAGTGAAGCCAGTGGTGACTGGTCGGGCTGTGATATATTGGGCTCTAGTTTCAGTAACTGTTCCAATACATTTTAACACAAATGTCTAGGAAACTGATTTCGCTGTGAGATAGGAATTGCTAGTATTAAAAAGTTGAGGCATTTTACACAAATACACCAACAGCATATTGCAGAAACACAAGTTTGTATTTGAAACAGATCCAAGCGAGGGCGCTGCTGATTAAATCTTTACTTTATTCTCATTTAGAAAGTTTTTTGAGTTTTTATGTTTTTTTTGTATTTTTTTTAGATTTGATCTCAGTGCTGACTGTAAAGGCTTTTGGCTTGGATGCAAAGGCATCTGGCTCCATGTACAGTCGATGTTTGGCCTGAGTTGCGCAGGAAATTTTTTTTTTTGAGAATTTTGAAAAGTTGTGCTGTGTAATAATAAAAAACTATAAGTTAAAAAAACATAGTAACATGGACTATATTTTAAGGCAATTAAACATTTTTTAAGCTCCTCCGGACCAGACAAAATGACTCAGCGTGCCACATATGGCCTGCGGGCCTTGAGTTTGACACATGATTTAAATAAAAACCTACAATATACAACACAAAAAAACTAAATATGTAGTATCGTAGGTCCAGGAAAAGATGCCCTTAACCCATAAATGTTTTATTTACCAATCGTTATAAGGCATTACATTTAAAATTCCGAGATTTAGATAGTTTTAATTCTCCTGATAGGCTAATCATTTTAATCGCAAACTTGTTTTACACTTATTGGTTATAAATCTCACCAGCTTCTTGACAGCAATATTATTTATTCGAACCACATTTACTATTCATGGCTGGTTAAAAATGATCAAATACGTAATTAGTAGAAACATTTATTCACCCACGCCGGCGAACCCGTCAGTCCTCTCGCGTATTAAACAGTATAACATTATTTTGTACTGCATTTTAGCCATGTTTTTTTTTACTTTCAACATGGAGTTAAGGTGTAGGTTAGCATGAAAAAAAATCGAATTAGCTATTTTATATAAGTACTTATTACCTCCTGATGCAAACATTTCTGGACATGAGCCTTTGACCAATCGCTTGCGATAATTCCAGTTTTCTGATGAGTCACTGTTTGGTCAGGGCCTTCATTTTCCTGACACGCACTAATCTTTCACTTTCGTCACAATGATTAATATCACAGGACATTCACAAAATGCAGAGAAAAAAAAAACGACAATTTATTCTCTAGTGGCAGTCAACAAAAATGATTTGCTTTCTGTTCGGTCAATAACCTATCAAATCAAATCAAGCCCAGCAAGCTAGGTCACCCACTTCCTTATTTTTTGCTTGATTTTTTGTTTTTTGATCGGTTAGTAAATATTCTGCGTCCTCCTTTTGTCCTGTACAACTTTCTACTAAGTCATGCATTTGGTGTTAAAATAAACAGGGTTACTAATGGTGTTTTGTTTTTTGTTTTTTTTCAGTAACGGCTAATCTGACTAATCACTATTTCCATCGTTACAACGCTGTTAACTTTACCGACAATTAAATGGGCCGTGTTATAAACCTAAACTCTTCAATGAAGCTGTTGCCACTAAACTCTCAGCTCTGCGCAAGGAGGGAGGGACGAGACAACCGCATACTGGATGATGATTGGCTAGGGAAGAGCAAGCTTTCATGGAAAGCCAATCAGAGGCAGCGAGTCACGCATGAGGTTAGCGGCCGCAGTGGCGAGTCTGGAAGGGAAAGCTGGAGTTTTCAAAACTGATTTTTTTAGGCATTACCTCAATGTCCTAGCGCAGGGGTGTCAAACATAGGGCCCGTGGTCCAAAACCAGCCCACTAGGGGGTGTAATTAGGCCGCTTGATGAATTTTAAAAGTGAAAAAAATGCACAAACCCTTCATGTTCATGATGTTTTCTCAAATTATATTTCATTAAACGTGAATAGTAATTAGGCCGCTTGATGAATTTTAAAAGTGAAAAAAATGCACAAACCCTTCATGTTCATGATGTTTTCTCAAATTATATTTCATTAAACGTGAATATTTTCGAATAAACTTGTAGTTATTTGCAGGAAAACAAAGGGGAAAAAAACATGGACTTAATGTTATTTAATGTAGAAATTATGTTATGATTGTACTGGTCCGGCCCACTTGACATCTAATCAGGATATATGTGGCCCCTGAACCTAAATGAGTTTGACACGCCTGGCCAACATGATTGGCTAGGGAAGAGTAAGCTCTCCTGGTAAGCCAATCAGAAGCAGCAAATCACGCACCCAAACTTAAAGAGGTAAGTGATCAGCCCCCCCTGCCGGCGATCTCAGCTCATCAGGACCCCGGCTCACAACCACCTGCTCGTTGTTGGCACACAGCCAGACTGTTCGCTTCCCAACGCGATAATCATTTGGCTCCTTGAGTACGCTGAAACCTCCTATTCGATTTTGTAACTCTGGGATTTTACTGCCTGCCTCTCTGCAGTTCCTGGTACATGTCCGGGGCTGCAGGATCCTTTTTTGGCTCCAGGATCAGGAGCTCCGCCACTGTCATGAACGACTATGAACTGTCTTTTTGTAACTGATTTTACTGTTTTTTTCCGGTGACGCTCCGTTTTTTGCTCCAGGATCAGGAGCCACTGTCATGAACGACTATGAACTGTAACATAGTACATCCATTACTTGCTCAGTTACTTTTTTGGAGAAGTAACTAGTAACTATCATTGAGTACATGCCCAACACTGGTGCTAATAGTGAAGACGAAAACAATAAAACATGTTGCGCGGTTCCATGAGTGTACTGAAAGGTTTTCGATAAAGTATAATATCTTACCGCTTGGATGTGGCAAAAAAAAAAAAAAAAAAGTAGCAACAATTATGCGGCTCAGCAGCAAAGAGATGTCTTCATTAGACCCTGGAAAGTCATAATACTGTAACTCATAACTCTGCTTCTCCCCTTGCAGCATCTAAGTTCATAATTTCACCAACATAAATGATGTTACCCCCCCCCCCCCCCCCCCCCCCCCCCTCCCCCCCCCCCCCCCCCGGGAAAAGGATGGTTGCTTAAAAGACGACCCATGGCAATGAATATGCTAGGAGCCATTACTCTGTCTCACTGTGACCTTTACACTGGGGATGCAAGCGAAACATATGTTCTCTAACAAGACTGCTTTTTCTGCGGCTCCCATTTATCTCTTGGGTCTCATAAAGTCCTAGACTTTGTTGTTTATGGTGACCCTTAGCTTCTCAAGCTGGCTTCTGTGACAGGAAATTTTGTTGCCTCATTATCGTTGATAGAATAAAAAAGAGAGAGGGAGGGGGAAGTAGAGAGAGCGAATGAGAGAGAGAGGTAAAAACTTTATGCCCTCGCTGAACTTTGCGTCGCATTTGCCTTTAAATGCAGCTTTCACTTACACATGTGGCAAAAAAAAATAAAAATTTAGGACAGTAGTTGGAGGTGGTGTACGTTAATCATTCGGACCGCTGATGGCTCTCACAGAGTGTGGAGTCCAGGTTGAACATAAATTCAAAGAAAAGCCACGGACAGCCCCAGTTTTTCCTTGGTTTTAGCTGAAAAAAAATTGGAAAATATTTTTTTTCCGTTTCATTATTCTTCCTCTGTTTTCTCAATCTCTTCCAAAAAACAAACATAAATTTATCAATTTTTTTGTGTAATTTTATTTTTTATTATTTGTCCTCTGGATTCTCAAGTTACCTGAATGTACCTTGTGTGACAACTGCAACTATAATGTATTATGACAACATCATAATCTGTGCAGTTTGTGACGTAGTGATGAAATCTGTAAGGCCACTTTGTGAAAGTCAACACATTGTGCCTTAATAGTTTGACAAAAGTATTTTCCAAAAAGCCTTTGTACATAAGGGAATTCTGGTGAAAAATGTTTTAATTTGATTCCTTTAGTGTTTTTATTTTGTTGCTTTTGCTGATATTTTTGCTGATATAACTTTACTAATAATAAATAATGACAACGACAACAATGTTACGTCCGCCAATTCTGATGTAACAGGAACCAAAGAAATTTCCTAATATGGGTTAAAAACAAAAAACTAGTGACTTCCGATATAAACTTTTTTTTTACCGATATCCAATATGCCAATATTGTCCATAACTTTTTTACCGCTATCCAATATGCCAATGTTGTCCAAACACTTAATTTCCGTCCAAATTTCCGACACTAATATCAACCGATACCATTATTTGCCCCCAAAACTACAAAACCCTACATCGAATTCCAGCAAATTTGGCAAAACCCAGTAAGACCCTATGTCGATTTCCAACAAATTTTGGCAAAACCCACGCATTGTGTTATCGGATTTTCATTATTGGAGGAAAAAGCAACAACGATCTCACCAATATTACATAATTATGCTAATATCCGGCCGATAATATCCAATAATGTCTGCCGACCGGAATGGCGGGAGGAGAGAGAGGGTGGATGTGAGAAGTCATTGTTGCTAAGTGCTAAGCTAAGAGAAGCTAAGATGAGCATCATCTGTGAAATAGGTTTAAAACACGCTCACAGTTAGCTAAAGCAGTGGAGTATTAATGATTATCCAGTGTTATCGGGTTTATTTCACAGTAGTTAAAAATATCAAGATGAAAGAAACTTTTTTTAAAGAGCTGTAGTGCCTTCCACGCAACACTAGTGAAACAGGAAGTGACCACAAAAAGTAGTGCAAAAATAATTGTAAATTAACAAAACTACCTTTTGGCAATACATTTGGAAA
>NC_024313.1:743905-779821 GCF_000523025.1 Cynoglossus semilaevis
GAAGAACAATAAAAAAAAAACAAACAAAGACCTCAGAGGACCAGACAGCAGGGATTTGCCACGGTGGCTAAAATACACTTCTGTTTTTCAGCCACCAATGAGGAATTTAACGGTTTAAAATACGATTTTTGAAATACGGCCAATTCAGTTGCCTGATTGGTTACATTTCTGGGGCTTTAACCTATCGACCGCAAAACGAAAGGCGTCACAGCAACACTAAAATTCTATACATTAAGAATTAACATTTTGATAGTCACCTGACAGAGATGTATTTGTGGTGATTTGTATTTGTATTCATCCTAAGATCTCATTCACCCTAAGACGTAACCAAGTAACGGCGACGGTAATAAAAAAGTTTGAAATCTTTGCAGGTGCATTTAATGTAAATTTGATCTCATTTGACCACAATCTGCATGGCATTTCCATAAAAACTGCACGTACACGCAAAAATCTTAAAGAATGCCTCCCAGCCCGATACAGACGCGGGAATAAACCAATGCATTCTTATGGACGAATAAATGGGCGAACGCTGTTATGAAACGGCATCTCATCCTTACAGGTGCTTCGCATTGTCTGTAGTGGTAAACGTGACGAATTGCCTTCAACCGACGCCTTGTTTCTTTCCGTGAGCGAGAGCATTTCGGTGGGTGTTACTGACCCTGTCGATTTGTTACACAAACAACAGATTATTTCATCCAGCTATCTGGTTGCATTAATAATTTATAAGCACCGTTTCTCCCCCGCGTGTGCGCGCCGCTCACAGATCCGTGCAGGCCTGACCTATTTATTACGTTTCAGAGGAATAGACAGTGGTAGTTTCATCAGTGAAATCGGGAGAGATTCCCAGTGTGGCCTCGTGCTTATAACCGACCCCCTCATCCCTATTATTACAAACTGACCCAGTTTTTACGATTAAATCCTTAATCTGAGACAAAGTGTCTCTCTTTGGCCCATTGTGTCTTATGCGGACGTTAAACGTCGCTCCTTCTGATCAACCGCTGCGCAGGTTTCAACACTCTAGCGTTAAGCTGTCCTTAGTCCCATTGCTGCCGCAAATGCTTTGACAAAGCTGGCGACAATTGGACACAATACACACAAAATGCTGTTTTGGGGAGGCAAAGGTAGCAGGGGGCTGGGAGGGGGGCGTTGCAAAGCACTGTGTCAAATCTTTAGTAAATCCATTGTAATCTCCTTTTAAGCTAGAGACCTGCTCCATGGAGGCCCTTTGAGCAAGAGAAGGTCCTTCATGACTAGACCTTTCATCCAGGAAAGGAGATTACATCTGAGGAATGTATTTCTTTAGAAGTTTTTGCAAAGAGCTCCAACAATGCCGCATTCTGGTCACGTCACCAACACAAAGTTTTATAAAAAAACTTCCACGGGCATCGTATCATCAAGAACGCGAGAGTTTTCAGGTGACAACATTCCAGCTGAGGAAGATTGAGCGCCTCAACGGCTCTGCTATTACTGTATTGTTTTACAACTAAAACATTTCTTAAAATCCTAAAACTAAAATTACGGTAGTGGTAGAACAAAATGGTCCATAAAATATAATTTGATCCGTCCAAAAATGATGTTCATTTGCATTTAGTTCCAAAAAATATTACCTCCCGATTCTTTACTTTGGCTCTGACATATTATACTATATTGCCACATAATCAGAGGACCAGGAGTAATTTGGAGCGACTGTATTTTTATGTAATACAATACTACATTTTAAATAGTATACGTATATAATAAAAAACGAAAAATTGACAATTGAACGTCACATATATTTATGTAATACAATATTACATTTTAAACAGTATACAAGAAAAATTGACAATTGAACGTCACATATTTATCCTAATTTCCGGACTATTAAGCACACCCGAATATAAGCTGCACCCACTAAATTTAAAAAGAAAAAAAAAAATTGTACATATATAGGCCACACTTCTCTATAAGCCGCAGGTGTCCACGTTGTAGCATGAGATATTAACACAGAAACACGCCCCGACCGTAGTTGGAATGCACAGGGGAGACTTAGTGATCTGCTCCGGGGCCGAAGCTAGCATTAGCTCCGGGGCTAACTCTAACACATCATTGTTTAAGCCGCAGGGTTCACCTTCCACTTTGTGCTCCCTTCACTTTGCCCCACGCACATATACACACACAGACACAGACAGACATACGCTACTATTATAACACACAATAGCCTACTAGAAAAGTCATTGATAGCTAGCCATATGAACTCCGTTAGCCCAGAAAAATCGATATATTAGCCGCATCATTGTTTAAGCCGCAGGGTTCAAAGCGTGTGAGAAAAGTAGCGGCTTATAGTCCGGAAATTACGGTACACAATCATAGGGACCTGTGTGTTATGTGTGTGTGCGGGACAGGAGGTGACAGGAGATACTTTCAGATGATCATATGAGACTAGCTAGCTAAACTTGCTGCTGAATAACAATATACTTTGTGATTCAATCAGATACTTCCCTACGACCCTTCATCTCCCTCTTTAGTTTTTCTTTCTAAAAGTCGGAGAGTGTAAAATCAGCCTTGCGCGTTATTCCATGCAGTGAAAATACGCATCTTCAGTGCACAAAAATTGTCTTCGTCCCGACTGCTTCCCTAGCTATAAATTATTGTCCAACATACATATTTTACATACCCTGGACGGCGGGGTGATGTTGCTATAGTCACTTGCAGTTATCTCTAATACGCAGCCAGAGTCCATTGCATACGCAAACAAAAAAAAAAGGCATTCAAGGGCAGGAGAGCAACCATGTTTTTTTTTTTTTTTTTTATCCTCCAAGCTTTTAAAAAACAACAACATTGATTGACCTTAAAAAAGTTCTATTCACAAAATGCATCCAAACAAAGACATCTGAACAGCCAAAGGCTGACGGGGGAGAATCCCTCGGTGCGATAATATTGAGAGGACTCAATGTGAGCCGTGATTGAAAGGTGTCAGTGGTGATGGATGATGTTGGGAGTCAATGGCCAGCTGAATTCCTCACCTAGCTGTTCGGCTGTCTCGACAACAGCTGCTCTACGTCCAGACAAAAGGGTGAGAAAGTGTCAGGCCGCTGAGAGTAAAAGATGTGAGCACGTCTTTTGTGGGGAAAAAAAGAAAAAAAGCCACCTCAGCAGCAGCAACAGCAGCAACAGCAGCAACAGCAGCACGCTCATTTTCTATGCATGCAAAAGCGGATGTTCCCTCATACCGCCGCAGCTTGGGTGGTTCAGCTCAGCATCACTCTGTTATGGTCTTGCAATCATACCGCTGTAATCACTGCTTAAACTACAAAGCAACATTAGTCACAACACATTGGTTGCATTTACATTGAAGGGATTTGATCTTAGATCTTATTGCAGCGTACGTTTTTTTTTTTTTTTTTGGTTACGATTGTCATCAAACCAGTAGACCCACCGTGAGACAATTGTTCGAGGAAGATGTTTTACATAAAATGTCTAACAAGGTCCGCATGGGGACGATTGAGAGCATATTGTGATGAATGCTTAATGCTTTCCAGGCAAGACAAAAAAAAGACAAACCAGTGAGACTAATATGAGCTAAAAGGAGGGCGGAATAAGAAAGGAAGATGTCATTTGTGATGTTTTTGTAATGTAGAGATGCATAAATATTGGTACTAGTATCAGGCCCACACTTACATACTTTTACCCAAAAATTTGTGCCTATCCAGTGACACCCGTACTCCAGGGGTCACCAACTTCTTTGAAACTGAAAGCTACGTCAAATGCACCTCGTAATAAGAAGAGCTACTTGATTGATACAGACATCCCTGAACAATGTACCGTAAGTCGCACCGGTGCCCTCTAGTGGCTGTCAGTGTGAAAATAATGAATATGTGCATTTTCAATGATACCGGAGTAGCAGATACTGGTACACAAGCCTAGAGCACCCTCTAGTGGCTGTTAGTGTGAAAACAACAAATGTGAAAATATATATATTAATATATAAGTCGCACCTGAGTATAAGTCGCAAACCCAGCCAAATGATGAAAAAAGTGTGACTTATAGTCTGGAAAATGAGGGAATAATAATAATATATTCTTGGGCATACAATAGTAGACACTCTTCCAACCATCACTGCAAGTAGAACTGATTCAAAAAGCACATTAACAGTACAATTTTTGACCCTCTTGTTGATTGGTTTTATATGTAGAACCCCATAGGGACCTTAGGGAGTCCACGGGGGGTGTGCCCCCGGGCACCACGTCGGTGACCCCTGCTGTACTCATTAACAGCTTTTCACTACCACCAGCTATGCCAGGTCAGGCCATGTGGTGGGTTTTACCCGACTGCAGTTTAGGGTCTCATTACCCTCTTGGGTAATTTATTCGAGCAGATCAACAACGTCAGCAGTTTGGAGGTATTTTAACATCATTGACAAAGACAGGGGCAAGTTAAGATACGAGCCATTTAATAAATCTCCCGAAGACACTCCGTAATGTGTCTTCTCAGTTTAATGGCAAAGCAGATCGATGAGGCGTTACAACTCGTGTTTTTTTTTGTTGCAACTTATTTCCATCAACGGTTTTTGTGTGTTGGTTTCTTTGTTGAATCATGGCGATGGTGCCAAAGCGTTTAAGTGAAATTGTGTAATGCGATACATTACGTGATAATTGATACTGGTATCAGTTTCAGCCCCACGCTTTCATATCATTGCATATTTTTGGTTATGTTGTTCTAATGGTACCTGCATTTGTACCAAACCATGCAGTATAGGATGTTTTGGGATAAATACACGTGTGTACAAAACAATACCCCTGTGCAAACATATGTTTTCATGTCAACGTCATGTCAATTGGACCCTTGTTAATGCGAGTGGAGAGTCCAATTCCCCAACTTTACAATAATTAGCAGTTAACACAAACAAGCTTCATATTGGGATTGAAAAAAACGGCATATCCCAGTGGCAGGCACGTCAGGAGACACTGCACGAAGCTGTAACGAATGTAAATGCGATTTTCTTTATTTACCCGCAATACTGTGAGGGAAATTGGTGGAGCAGTACTGTCACTATAACTAGGCCTGTAAGCTTTTTTTCCCAAATTGTTTATACAAGCGTCAGGTTATTTTCTTCTGCACTTCGCCTGTATGGAAGATGACAGTTGTGGTGTTACATGTGTATATACAGTATTTTCCAGACTATAAGTCGTACTTTTTTTCATCCTTTGGCTGGGTTTGTGACTTATATATTAAAATAAAGAATTTCATGTTTGTTATTTTCACACTGACAGCCGCTAGAGGGCACTCTAGGCTCTTGTACAACTATCTGCTACTCCTGGACCACTGAAAATTTACATGTTTGTTATTTTCACACTGATGGCTGCTAGAGGGCACTCTAGCTGGTTAGTGTGACTTATACTCCAGAGTGACTTATAGTGCAGAAAATATGGTATAGAGATAGTTAGATAGCTAGATAGATAGCTAGCTAGATAGCTAGCTAGATAGATAGATAGATAGATAGATAGATAGATAGATAGATCTTTTAGCACACAATTCTGATCAATGGCAGCGTCAGAGGTTGGCTTCTGTCATTTAACTTGCGGAGTTAAAAATAAATACAGTCGTACAAACACGATGCAATATGCTAAAAAAAAGGTTACACAACTGCCATCACATTTTATTGCACTTTTATCTTGTTTCCATCTTGGAAACAGCTTTTGTTTCAATTCTTTGACTGAGATTACACCTTGCTGATACTGAAAACAACTCTTCGCCTCGACTTGCTTCATTACTTTCCTTATTTTTAATTAAACAAGTGCGTTAAAACTAATAAGAGTTAAAGCCCGAAACTGAGCTGAGGTGCGCCTGAGATGCTGTACATAATAAAAACAGTTTTGTATCTCACAATTGAATTCATTTAAGTATAATGCTTGACAGAAATTTGCCGGATTACTTTGTAGCAACTCAGGACTCGGCTGTTTTTTGTTTTTGTTTATTTCATATGCGTATTTAACCTGTAACACTTATTTGAATAAAAACAAAGCACTATTTCTTCAGGTGTTGGCCTTATAATGTTTGCTGGGAATGCCAGGTCTTTTACAGCAATGCGGGGAGTTTTGTAATTTCAGTTAGAAGTCTGTTTTGTTAAAAGCAGAATATTAGTTAAAGTGAGAGTAAAATATAGATAGATAGACAGATAGATAGATAGATAGACAGACAGACAGACAGACAGATAGATAGATAGATAGATAGATAGATAGATAGATAGATAGATAGATAGATAGATAGACAGATAGATAGACAGAGAGACAGCCAGACAGACAGACAGATAGACAGACAGACACAGAGACAGACAGATAGACAGATAGATTGATAGACAGATAGATTCTTCACATAAAATGATTATCCTAACTTGACAGAAACCGAGTTCCAGACATGCAGATTACTGGAAAAGGATGGTGATGCAAACATATCAGTGAAATCCTTCCCTTCTCCATTTTTAGCTCTGACTAATGGATTCATTTACAGTCATCAACCGCCTGCTCGTATGAAGATCCTACACTTTGCCGGGGTGAAATGCTATCTGAGCATCTGAAAGTGCAAATTGAATTAACATCCTAGTTGTGGCGCCAGAATCCTGCCACGACAAATCAACAGGAACATTTTATCTGTCTGCTCATTCTTGCCGTCGCGACTCGTAAGTGAAAAGCTTTTTGATGGAACGACATCTTGTTCTCCTGCGGAATACATACTTCTCACACACAGAGGCACACACGTCAAGTGGTTCCCCCAAGTGATTTCATGTGCAACTGGCAGACGTCAACTCTGCAGACTGAACAGCTCTTTTCCACTGCCTGATGTCCACACATGTATACACCTTTCCCCTGCATTACTTCAAATCAACTATTCAAATCTAACATTAAAGTGGTGGAACTCAATTGTAAAAGGCGTGAACCAGTTGAAAAGCCTACGAGATATAAAATAAAAAAACATTAGTGGAAAAGAAATTCACGTATTCTCTCGCTTTCGTGAATGAAGATGTGTGGATCTGACACTTGTTTCTGATGCATAGGCAGAATAGAAAAATCTTCCTGATCAACATAATCCAAACAGAAATAAATGACAGGTACATTTGTGTACAAATAAAAGCCTGGGAAAAAGAAGTCGTGATGTAGCTATATGTAATTTAGTATTTTAGTATAAACTTTATCCCCTCACTAAAAAGACCTATTTTTATTTATTAGTCTATTTATCTATTACTCTATTATATTTATTAGTCATGATGATCTTACTGAATAAAAAAATACAGTATTTTTTTCAGACTATAAGTCGCTCCGGAGTATAAGTCGCGCCAGTGGCCTCTAGCGATTGTCAGTGTGTTGATAACGAACGTACATTTTCAGTGGTACAGGAGTAGCAAATACTGATACACAAGCCTAGGGTGCCCTCTGGCGGCTGTCAGTGTTTAAATAACAAACGTGAAATTATATATTTTAATATATAAGTCGCACCTGGGTATAAGTCGCAAACCCAGCCAAAGGATAAAAAATAAAAATGCGACTTATCATTCGGAAAAAACGGTATGTCAATGTGTATAATTGAGGGAAATTTGTACATGCATGTATATGTGTGTGCGTATATATGTACAGTACATATATACACACATATTTATATACTATACACTACATATATACAGTGTATATATATATAAATATATATTAATAAATACTACTTTTCAATTTAAATTCTTGGCTAATTAGAATATATTGACTGCAGTCTATGATTTTAAAAAAATGGTGGAAGATCCAGCTCATATACACAGCTAATGAAATATATACATCATATTGTCACACTCACATGTAAGAGCAAGCAATTGCGCTTTGAGCTATCGTCTCCCTTATCTTCCTGCTGTCCCGTAAATTCTAGTTGAACATTTGCAGGGCGGCAGCTGGAGACCTGACCTCTCTCGCCACCACCAGTGGTTGCAGACCTTCTGCCTCGCCCCTATTTTCCCATCCATCATGACTATCATAATCCTATCTCTACTAATGTGGGCAACAAAGCTGGGGCGTCAGGGTAATTTATCTATTGCGAAGCCACTGTGTGGTAGCAGAAAGCTGAGTCTCGTCGGCAGAGTATGAGTAATAGGCATCATCTGCAGATTCAATGTTGAAACTTTCAGTGTAATTTCAGTGCACTTTTATCAGTTCTGGCACAGGAACTGTGATAGTCGGGACAGGGTGAGGGTTAAGGGGGGGAAAAAAGGCTTCCTCTTTTTTTTTTTTTTTTTTAAAAAAAGGAGCTCCAATAGCAAAAAAAAAGTCAAACTTTTAAAACTTTGAATTTAAAAAGGAATGAAGCATTAAATGTCCAAAATTTAAAAAAGAAAATTAAATTTAACTTGTGGTAAAAGTATGAGATAACCAGAGGTGGAAAGTAACAAATTACATTTACTCAAGTTACTGTAGTTAAGTAGTTTTTGTAAGTAAATAGGAATTTTTTAAGTAGTTTTGGGAATAGGTAATTTTACCTTTACTTAAGTATATTTTGACTCAAGTATTTTACTCTGCTACATCAGAAAAGAACCCGTTACGGAGTAAAAATTAAATGCGGTAGCCAGATATTGTTGATTATGACACAGGCTCTAGCCTGTCGTTGGATGATGGCTAGTGCGGAACAACAAATGGAGGTTGAGGATTGCCAATCGGAGACCTCCAGTGAAGCAGAGAAAGAGAAGAAAATCCTTGGCCATATTTCAGCCAACTCGTTGTTTTCAAATGCAAAGGCAATAATTGTATTATGTGATGAAAAATATGCCTGTCCCGGTGGACAAAACGTAAACGTGCTTTAGTGGCTTGAATTTGCAGTATAACCATTAAAATGAATTATAGATTTCTCAACTTCTCCCATTTGTATTTGTATTGTTGATTAAAAACAACTACCGTATTTTCCAGATTATAAGTAGATCTGGACTATAAGTCGCAACAGCCCAAAAAAATGCATACTGAAGAAGAAAAACATATATATGTCGCTCCGTAGTATAAGTCACGCAAGCTCCCCCTAGCGGCTGTTAATGTGATAATAAAGAACGTAAAATTATATATTTTAATATATAAGTCGCACCTGAGTATAAGTCACAAACCCAGCCCAAGGGATGAAAAAAAGTGTGATTTAACACGTAATACTACGGAAAATACGGTCTTTGCAAGTTGCATCAAGTAATTTAAAGTAACTAAGTAACTTTTACTCAAAGTAAATTTTAAATCAAGTATTTTTTATTTTAATCGAGCAGATTTTTGGGTACTTTTACTTTTAATAGTAGAGTTTAAGCAAAGTAAAGATACATATACTTTTATAATTTTTTTTAGTACTTTTTCCAACTCTGGAGCAAGACCAATAGTCAGACTTGATACTAAGACCTTGAAGGAACTTTAATTTGAATTTTGTCTAAAGAATTCTCTGCTATAGTTAAATGTTTTATTCATTTCTTTTTTACTCATCCAACTATAATCATTGTTTCTATATGTTTTAATTCATAATAAGTCACCTGGACTGGTATTCTTAAATGCTCATTGAGATATAATAGGCCTAAAACAAACACTAAAAACACTGTATAATGTCAAGACAACAAGAAACGTTAGGATAAATAAACAAACTATCTGACATGTTTACAGGCTGGCCGCTCGACGGGACATGGGTTAAAGAGGCTCCTATTCAATCTGATAACAACTGCATTGAACTTAAATGAACGCTGCAGTTCGAGAACTGTCCTCTAGAGGTTAATCAGTCTTTGAAAGCAAAATTGAACAACCCCTGTGTAAAGAAAAAGCCACAGGCAAGAAAACAGAAATCTTGGTCAGTGCGGAATAGAAAATCTGTACATCTACCATGTGGCATCAGGTGACCCTACACACTCTTAATAACATTCAAGTTTACATAACACAAGAGGAACTTTTCAGAAGAAAAAAAAAAAAGCTCCGCAAACACAGTTTTTGGTTACAACACCATTAACCACAATGTTAAAAGGTGTTTATGGCAAATTTAAAAAAAAATTAAAAAACATGAAAAAATTAACTATACCTATACCAGCCCAGATTTCAAACTATGTATTAAAAAAAATTGTCAAAAATTGTATTTTTATTTCATGTCTGGTCCCTAAAGTGTGGGTTGGATGAAGAATGCTGGGCGAAAAGATTTAATTGAAATAAACAAGAATAAACCTAAACTTTCAGAGACAAATTGGGAGCTGTAATGTCTGCTGCCACCTAGTGGCATCAACAGGATCTACAGTTGTTTTAAATACATGAAACAGAAGGATTGACATCGAATCACCAGTGTTTGGCTAGCCTCGAAAAATGTGTTTATGTAAAAGGGGAAAGCAAACTATTTGACAGAATAGAGTAGGCGTGGGCAAACTTTTGACTCATGGGCCACAATTGTGCTAAAATTGGACAGGGCGGTCAAGGCAGGAGCAGATGGAGCACAAGGCGGTCAAGGCAGGAGCAGATGGAGCATCCGTGTGAAATAAGATAAATGACATGTAAAAGTAATGCATAAAGGCTAAAATGCTTTTAGCCTTCCCCACACCTATAGGTAAAATGTGGGCACTGCAGGGAAAAGGCAGAAAGCTAATCACAATACAAACCAATTATATAATTTGGACAAGTTTGGAGGGCCGGATTACAAAAATCAATGGGCTGCATCCGGCCCCCGGGCCTTAGTTTGCCCATGCCTGGACTAGAGGATAGGGATGGGAAGTTACTAATTTTGATTCCATTGTGTATATCACTTATTTATTCTCTATTCACTCTAATTGGGTTGGGGAATAAAATATAGTAAGAATGGGCTGTTTGTGCTAACTAATGTTTGGAATTTAAGTCGAACAAAATGCAGAAATGAAATGTTCAGTAACAACAATGTAGCGGGGGTAGGGACGGACTGTGAGCCAGCTCGTCCGCATCATCCAAATGTAATTATAAGGGATGGACATTATTCAAACACTATCGTACGAGCAGGTTGACAAATTTCGCTAACATTAACACTGGACAGGTTCTGGATGAGAAAGAGAGCGCTAAGTTGCAAACGCTACCCCAAGAGTCATCAGCTCCATCATGGCAGCTTATGAAAGTCAGTGTCAAAAGCGAATGAAGTGCCTTGTGAGGGGCTAAATCTTTCTGCCTGCTGTTGGTTCTGTGTTTCCCTGGTTTGTTGTTGTTAAAGTCTTAGTGGGTTTTTTTTTAATGAAATACAACAATACTTCAGGATTCCTCGGCCTTGAAGCTATGTTGAAAACACTCTCAACCAATTGGTTCAGAGCCTGCTTACAACCTAGTTAGAAGTCAAGTGGGCCAGACCAGTGCAATCATAACATAATTAACTATGCATAATAAAAAGTTGTACTTTTTCCCCTTTGTATCCATGCAAAAAAAAGGAAATTAGATACAAAACCATTCATGTACCTGGAGTGTTTGTGTATTATTTTATTTTTAAATATCATGAAGCGGGACGGATTGAAACCCAAAGCGGGCCGGTTTTGGCCCGTGGACCTTATGTTTGTTTTGCCTTAAACATGAATGTCATTATCAAGACTGGGCAAAATACACATTTATTGGAAAATGACAATGACAGTTATTTTTACATGCATTAAAGCCGTTAAATTATTATTGTTATTGTGATTATTCTTTCAACTTTTATCATTATCTTGGATGTCTGTCGCTAGCTTGCGCCTGATATACCTGAACTACGTGGGGCGCATATATTCTATAACCAACAACCCACAGCTTTGATGCAGTGGCAAATATTGCTTGGTTTGATGTCCGATTTGTTTATATAAATGATTAGGTTCAGATTAACCAGACATATTTTAAGTACTACTGTGTAGAAGGAATATTGCTTTTTTTAAATAATAATAATAATAATAATGTTTGAAAAACAATTCACAACTCTTTTATATTTTGCAATACCAACTTTTGAGATTATTATTGAATTTCACACGTAATGTGATTGATAGTGTTCTCAGATGAAATCAGAGTGGAAATCATATTCATTGCTTTTCTTTGGAATTATACAAATTTACAAAATATGTAAAATATATTTATAATATTTATATTATATAATATAAATATTTTATTTATAATATATCTATAAAATCATATTTATAAATATATAAATTTATATATATTTATAGGTATACATATATATGAATCTATATATATATACACACACATATATATATATATATACTCTACAAACATAATATATTAACAGTATGTGCAGGATGGATAGTGGTTGAAAACCTCAGTTCAACAGCTGGTGAGAATAAGTTTATTTTGTACCTGGTGGTCCTGTCCTACAACGCCTACCGGAGGGGAGAAGCTGGAACAGCAGGTCTGGGTCTGCAGAGATGTTATCCATCACACATATTCAAATTAGCAAATTTCAAATTTTAGCCAAGGCATTGAATAATTCTTAACAGACGGTACCGGTCTGTGGACTGGGGACCCCCTGATGTAGACATTACAAAAATCTGCTGTTTTTTTTTTAATAGAATGAGCATGACAATCAAATCGACCTTTAATATCTTGTACACTTTAGCGTTCCCAGCTTCAGATTGTAAAGGTTCTTACTTAGGGCTTTACAGTTAGTGGAAGTTTTTTTTTTTGCTTATCTCTAAAGTCCAAGGGTAGGTTCTGGAAACCTCAGAACTCTTTATTTACACAACTCCCTTAACAATGTCTTGCAGGCACGATGGAGAAAATGGCTTTGTGTTTGTCTCTCGAAGGCGAGTTTGTTTCTGTCCATCACCACTATATTACTCCAAAGAGGCAATAATCCAGACAATTACTTGAAATCAAATATGCAATGATTATTCTCCTAATACTTTGAACCACCCTTTAAGGCTCAGTGATGTTCACGTAAAAGGTACGGATAAGATCAGAAAATCTTTCGTGCTGTATTTCTCCTGCCACATTCGCACCGTGTCTCCTAAGATTATTATTAAAGGCCAATACATGATGAGCAAATGCAGTCTTCGACCTCCGTAACACCTACAACTAAGGCCAATAAAAGTGAATTCTCTGCAGCCTTCACCGATTTTAGCCCCTTTCTGTTTCTCAAATTGAATTAAAGTCGGCGTCTCGCTCCGGAGGGATTTAAACCAACCTGCTCAGAATATTGTGAGCTTGTGAGCCTTCTGTCGGGAATGCCAAGCACAATTAATCCCCACGAAATGGAGCGCTGTGGAATTGCCTAGAATTAAGGCCCTAACACAAGTCAATCAAATGGAACAGCAGGGCTGACAAGTGAAATGCGGGCAGCCCACACAGACATGCTAACGGATGAAAGATGAATACTCAGCTAATGGCTAGAGGTATTCTGACCGGCGTAACACGACCCCCCCCCCCCCCCCCCCCACTGCAAATAACTATGGCTTTTGTTAATCTTTTACATCTGCAAACGAGACCAACAGATGGTCATGTTTTATATATATCTGTCAAAGATCTGCGGTAGATCGGAACACGTTTTGCTCTTTGACCCACTTTTCTTTTCACTATGTTGAAATTACAGCATGTTTTAGGGAGATAGCCTCATAGCTAGTCAGGAAGGTTACGTTTATATAAAGCAATTAAAAACAGATTTAACTAGCTTTTGCGATTTGTTACTTTTTTTTGTGCCTTTCAAGCAGGCGTGGGCAAATTATGGTTTGGATACAGTTCATTTGCATTGTCAGTAGATGCCACTGGATGGCAGCAGACACCATTTACTCTTGCTTTTTCAATTTCTCGACATGGCCCTCATGTCGACTCATTGTGGCCCATGACCTAGCTAGGGGAGTATCGATTCCGTGGTAGCAATATATCAGTACTCACACAAGTATCATTTACATATCAACTGATTTAGTAGCAAGTAATTAATATATGAAAAAAGTTGGGATGGCTGATAATATAGGCCAACCAATATTATCGGCCGATATTAGCTTAATTATGAAATATCAATAAGAATGATTATGTTTTTTTTCCTACAATAACAAAAACCTGATCACCGACACGGAGATCTGTGATGTGACGATGTGTGGCGATGTGAAAATAGCTGCAAGTATCAGTATCAATTGATATCGCAATTGAAAATTAAGTGTTATTACAATATATCGGAGATCGGCAAAAAGTTAATATGGGACATCCCTAAAAAAAAAAAAAAGCATGCGTCATTTCGGCATCTTTTGGAGGCTTTTGTGCTGCAAAACATCTGTGTAACGTAAATTTAGTGATGTATCGTTCTCAAACGAGCCACCTCTAAAAGCCTATTCTTTATCACGGACGAGAAAAGCTGATTTCCTTCAGTGGACAGCCCCTCCTGCTCCGCTATGGTCCGTGCAAGCAGGTGCAGGACTTCATTTTGATGGGCGCACCATGTGGCCAATCACATAAGAGGACAGACTACGATCATGATTGTGATCAAGTCCACTAGACAGCTGTGTCTCTTAATTGTTGCAGTTAAACTATTGAGGTTACTATGTGAAAAAATAAGTAGTATCCTATGACTAATATGTATTGAAAAATACATATTAAACTTGTCCAAAAAGTAATCGGTGTTACGTACGGGGATGGCAGGAAGCAAGCAGGACCGAGATCTTCAGGTGAAGCAGGTTTATTTCCAAAGTGCAGAATAACAAAACTCACTTGGTCACAGGAACAAGGCATAAACTACAACAATGAAAACATGAACTACTAGCCATGACCTATACACATGGCACAAACCACACAGAGTGCCCAAACAAACCAATGATCCCACAAAGACAGAGTGAGGCAGAGGCAGAGGTGTATATATACCCAGGGCACCAGGTGACACCAGTGAGGCTCATGACAGACACAGGTGAGTGTGATCACACTAACTACCTACACCATGCAGACAATGCAGGAGAGGGAAACAGACAACCCCAACAGTCGGTATCATATCAGAAATTCTCGCCTCTACCCACCTCTACTCTTTTTGTCAAATATACTGGTATTCTATTATAAACATTTATACAGTAAAAACTATGGAAACTAGGTGCACCCACGCAAATTGAAATACTATTGAGAACCTGATAACATGTTTTTATCTGTACAAACTACTGTATGAGGTGCTGCCACCTAGTGACTGGAGGTTTGTTGTCATTCAAGCATTACAGCAGTGGTACACTTACGTTCTTTACTTGATAAGTACTGTGTTAAAGGGATACTAAGACTGAATATGATGTGTACCACAGCACTGAACTCTGTAGCCTATAATCAATATTAGTTGTGCTTATTTGATCACGACATTTAAAATAAATGTAGTCTGTTTGCTTTACTATCAAAGAAAGCAGACAATTTATTGTCTTGACGTGTTTCTCCACCACAGACTTTGAAACCGAAAAGTACATAGTTTTTAGAGTTTCTAGAATTTGTAACCTTATGAAACAATAACAACTGCATCCACTGTCTACTGTCTATTTTAAACTTATTTTTATATATTTAATCTGTCAGTTCTATTGTGTTACGGATGTAAGGTGACCTCGACTGCCTTACAAAAAAAAATTGCGGAGAAAATTTCAAAGTGGGACTTTGTTGGACTTTTAATGAAATTACACAACTTCAACCTCACCCAAATCTTAAACACTATAATTCATGTGTTTTGGGGAACTGAGTAATTTAGTCTGAGAAATAAGAAGAAAAAAAAAACTAATTAAAGGCTACCCACTGTTCACTCTGCTGTGAAAAAACGACTAATCAGGAGACTGTAATTCCAACATTTACCAAAAACCTTTACCCCAATTCCCTGATAAATGACCTCTTCAGAGATTACACCAGAAGCTGTTGCTGGTGTTTTGCTATACAGATTACACTTAGGAATCCCTGCCTAAATCTCCATCATGGCTTTACACCAACATTGACCATCTCCTGCTATGAAGTAGGCCATGATAGACACAGCCTTACAGCCGCCTCCATCACCAACCCAGTTGTTTATCATGTCTTATCCAAATGTTTCTGGGGAAGCAAATTTGGTTCGGATTACGTCAGATTACAAGATCTTATATTGACAATTGAAAATACTTTCTCAGTCAGATTACATGACAAGAATAGTTACAGGCTTCGATTTGCAAGTCATGTTAACCAACTGTAAAATGACACTGGAATTAATCATGAATTATGTATTAAGGATATGAGGCCCCATGATGAGAAAAAAATTGAAGTCCTTAGATTTATATTTTGAAAACGTAGAAGATTTATAGGTTAAAGCAGCGGTACGCAACCTACGCAACCAGTATCAGGCATTACTGCGGATCGGTAATACCGCACCATCGTTGAAGGATCATTACCTTTTTCGAAATTAAACATCTGTTAGGATGGACTGGATTACTTTTTTCACTCTGTCTCACTATGGCACGGTACCAAATGACCTACGCACCTGTACCGGTCCCCAGACCAGAGGTTGGGGACCCCTGATTTAGAGGACTTATAAAGACTCCGTAGCCCTAAAGATGGTAAAGGTACTCTTTACCATGTTGTCTTGGGATTTGAAAGGGTATGGGAATACGTCGCACATCGTGGAAGATGAACACCGACCTTCCATTCCCACTGAACTACAGCCTTTTTCAACATTATGAGGTGAGTCCATGATTGAGTGAGATACATGTATTCTTACGGGACAGGTGGGTAAGATGGAAGCAGGGCCCTGACGGGCAGGAAGGAATGGAACCTGCCAGGCAGGGAAGAGTGGCACCTAATGAGGTAGCCTAGTGAAGGGGGTGGGGGGGCAGACTGAGAGCTGCCAGACAGGCAACTAGAGAGCTGAAAGCCCTGGCAGACTGTGAGCTGGCAGACAAAATCATCAGGATTTGGCGGAAAAATGACCAGGAGCTGGCTGACCAGTGTGGAAACAAAGACATCACTTTCCAGGACAAAGGAAGCTTGGACCTCAGTTACTAGGCTAGGAGGTTTTGGGTACAGAAGACTTGGACGGGGGAAAATTTAGAAGACATGAACATGGAAAGGGAAGACTTACGCCTGGGTATCCTCGAGGGTCAGGCTTTGGAGGCTTTAAAGACCTGGGTCTGTAAACCGTAGATTTGAACGACTCTAAAGACAGAAAATCTTTCACAAAAAAAGTTGCAGAGACTTAAAAAAAATTACAAAGAAATAAAAAGCTTAGAAGGTGCTCACAAGCATTTTGAATTCCTGCAAAAAATTCTTTGCGTGCGTGCATCATGATTGACCCGATTCGCAGCCTCGCACAGTCAGTAAATCCACATATTAGCGAGGGCTGACTATTTTGAGGAGATTTCAAATACAGTGTTCCCTCTCTACATCGCGTTTCTCCTTTCGCTCCCTTAGTACATCGCAGATTTTTTTGAATCCGAACTCGTGAAATTTCCCCTATATCGCGAAATATAGCAAAAAAATGAGCTAAAAGACATTATAAAATAATTATACATACGAAAGTTTTGGGTTTAAAAATGTGGATTCTTCTTTCGAAATTGAGATAAGCACATTTGCGAACGATCGCTAGTAGCTTTGTTTACCTTGACGAGATCATACACAGCATACTATAGGCTAATACAATGCGTGTGTACTATCGGCTAAAGAGGCATGCTCTTCTGGTCCTCTCGCTGATTGACTCATGCATCGTAGCATCTCTCAGGATCTCCCCTCGTCTGTCGGCCCCTCTCTCGTTCACTTCACTCTGCGTCGCCATTATCCAACTCTACTGCGCGTATAATTGTGTGGGAACGGGTAATACAGTCTAGGGAGGGTTGACAGTATGGGGGAGGTTAATAAAGGGTAAATATATACACAAATAATATAATAACTATCTCGCCTCTACTTTGCGATTTTTCCCATTTTGCCGTGGTTCTTGGAACGCAACTACTGCGATAGGCGAGGAATCACTGCAGTTTGATTGGATTGACTCTTTGATCGTGTTGTGTGTAGATACACCGGGTTTCAGCACGCTTGCCTTCAAGGCAATGTAGCTACAGGTCAGTGGGGGACAGGGGAGAGGGGGCATTAGGGCCTCAGCACGGTACGGAACAACCAGCCCTAGTGTGAGGGCACATTTAACACCTCTCATTGTCCTTTGGGTCTAGATGACCCGGAGGCTGATGATATGCCTTCGTGTGTGTGTGTGTGTGCGCGTGTGTTTGCTCCTGTACTGCATTGCTTGCGCCAACTTTTCCTCACACTCTGATTCTGAGACAAGATGCAAACCCGTTGCGAGGACTCTGGGTATGTACAAAATGCGAAGGACAACAGGAGATTTTTTTTTTTTTTTTAACTACATTTAAGTGTCTCAGAAATCCAGCAGGGATTTTTTTTCCATCCATCCATTTTCATCTGCTTATCCGTTACTGGGTCACGGAGGCACCGTACCAACCCCTTGTCAACCTTCCTGCGGGTTGTGAGTCCACTGGAAGGTACTAACCGCCCTAACCGGGATTCGATCTTGCCCAGGAGGTGAACCCTGGGGTTCCACACCAATGACAGAGACAATTCCTCTGGGACAAGGGGCCACAGCAGTTTCCCTTATTTGATTTAAGTGATTAGAGATTTAATCTATTTAAAAAAGCCTCGATTGACTTTACTATTTCCAGAGTCCTGTTGTTTCCTCTGGGACTCAGACAGTTGACTGTTTCTTGTTTCGGCGCCTCTTCTTCTATCAACCCCTGACTTTTTTCCTCCCCCACATTCACATTGGAACCCTTTCTCGGGAGAGAAAAGGAGAAAACATTTCTCTGAAGAATTGAAGTGTGTAGGGAGCAGAGCGCCGGCGACAGCTGACAACGTTTTGCTCTCTGACAGGAAATGTAGCACGTAGGGAATGTGCAACAGTTGACAGTCAGTGGCATCATCTCTTGACAAGCTCCACATTTCCAAATAAAGAGACAATAAGTTTTGTAGGGCTGAAGTTTAAAGGTCACAAAAAGGTCAAACGCAGTTTGTTTGGTGTGGGCGGATCGCCTGCTGTTTGGTTTTTTTTAATCTCAGTTGAACTAGATTAGTCACAAAGAATTTCTAGAAACGTTGTTCTAGAAGTGTTTATCGAATGCGTTAATTGTTGTCGTTAATTGTTGCTACATGACCTACTATTATCAGAACATCTTACTCACTGATAGACAATGTTATTTTTACATTTGTTCATACCTTTATTTTTCAAATGTAAATGCTCCTCTCACGTTGTAAATGGCAGTCTCTCATTAAAACATCGCATACACGCTAGGGACAGTACTGATACCGATACTGCAACTTGGAGTATCTGCCCATGCGGATATCAGTCTGGTGCCTTCCTTCCTCCCACAGCACGTTGCAGGCCGCCATTGCTTAGGCGACAGTGTTCCTGTTTATGCAAAGTTACCGTCATTTCCGGACTATAAGCCAATACTTTTTTCACACGCTTTGAACCTTGCGGCTTAAACAATGATGCGGCTAATTTATGCATTTTTACGGGCCAACAAAGTTCACACCGCTAGCGATCAATGACTTTTCTGGTAGGCTACTGTGTGTTATGCTAGTAGCGTATGTCTGTCTGTGAATGGCTGTGTGAGTAGAGAGAGAGAACGCTAGCGAAAGTTGAGAGCAGTTTGAGCTCTGGACAAGCACAAAGTGAAAGGAGTTAGCCCCGGAGCTAATGTTAGCTTGAAGCAGGAGCTAACGTTTAACCAAAAAAATCTTTCTGTGTAACATTGATACCTGCAGCTAATAGAGAAGTGTGGCCCATATACTGTACTTTTTTTTCTGTTTAATCGGTGCGACTTATATTCAGGTGCATATTTAGTTGAGCATTTAGGCTTAGGTATGAGATCGCTGCCGGACCAACGACCAAAAAATGCAACATGCAAGACAGCAGCAGCTGAGGCTGAGTGTGGGTGTAATCATTTTTAAGTTTGTTTTAGCAGTAATTCTTAGTATTTCCTGTTCTGACTATTGTCAACAAAGTATTTTTAGGCTTGGCTGAAACAATTGAAAAACTGTCACTTGTACATTTTACAGTTAAGCACGCGTGCAGTCCAAGTTGTGAAATGATTGTCAGTGTGTGCCAAACGCCCACAGCTTTGTGTTTCACTTTTACAGCCGCAAGGTTATCGAGCTCCAAGAATATCCCAAAAAAAATGACCAAAAATAAAACAAAATGAAAATGTATTTGACTTTTTACTCCATAATTCCATAACCTCTTCGTATCACTCTTCGTCATCACGCACTGCTGCAGCTGTCAGATTTGTTTCATTAATCCTGAACTTATCTTCCCACTGGTCTCTAGTTAATTATGAAATTGATTTTGGAGTTCTGTTGCTTCGGGCTTATACAGTTTTGTGTCCTTTCAGAATCAAAACGGAGTAAAAAAAAATCTCACTTCTTTTGAAATTCAACTTAAAAAAAAATAAAGTCGGAAGAAAAAGGAAACAATTCCCTTTTCCTAATTATAACATTTGTTAAAATTACTATACAGTAATACCTTGAGATATGAGCATAATCAGTTCCAGGACTCGAGGTGCTTGTAAATCAAATTATTTTTTCCCATAAGAAATAACAGAAAGAAAATTAATCTGTTCCAGCCCTCTAAAATCTCCCTTATTAGTGCTAATAACAATAGAAATAACATGTTTTAATTGCTATAGCGACATACACAGAAAAAAAAATCATGCTATACAAGGATCCCTGTGATATATAATAAAATGGGGTTTTTTATGTGGGTTTTCTTACCTTCGAGACAAACGATACAGTAGCGGCTAATAGTGGCATGTGCAAAGGAGGAGGAGGAGAAAGGGAGGTGGGGAAGAGAGTTGGCCCGTACATAGACACTTGATTACGTACCGTGTTTCAAAAGATCGTAGATTAAGCTGGCCTTCTCACAGATGATCATCTCAGTGATGGCATCTCGTGACGTCTGTTTCTCCTTTATCCACAACAACAGAAGCCTCTCCAGCTCATCATTTATAGTCGAACATAACTTGATGTAATATGATATAATCGTGACGCCCTTGGAAGGATTTAGGTTCTTGATAGCATCCTTCTGCTATGGGACATATCGTGCATTCACTGCGATCATACATGCGTGCAAGATCACTCAGCAACAACGACAATTTCATGCTTTATTTCCATGGTCATGGGCGTTTCTTCTTCTCACTCCCATCCTTAACGCTCACTTTCTTAGGACTCGTCACTATTATGAAGAATAATGCACAAAATAGAGAGAAAATCACGTAGATAACGCAAACTCAATCTTTACTCGTATCTCAAAAAAAAACATCTGCTCGAAGGCTTGCTCGTATCTCGGAATACTCGTATGTCGGGACGCTCGTATCTCAAGGTATACTGTACGTTACACTACACTGGAAATTAATATTTCAGACAGTAGTTTAATTCATCAGTAGTTCACACCTTCTTTTTTTAAATACACATTTAATGATTAGATACTCATGGTATTAATTCTAATGATTCGTCTGCTTGCAGACCTCGTTGACATCTCGTTTATTTGTTTATCTTTGAAATAGAGGACCAGTTCCATTTGACCGTGTAATGTTTTATAAAATCAAGCCACTAAAGACAGCGGGAGTTAAATCCTTTCACATTTCACGTGTGTTGCAAAGCCATTTGATAAGAAAGTGTTCTAAGAACCCGCCTAAACCGGAGTGAAAAAACGCCGGAGAGGAGTCGGTGGCAGTGAGTATTAATTTACTGACTCATTTGTTACACGTGCCTCTGCAGTGACTGCTAATTAGGACCCAGTATCCAGAGGCTGTGTGTCACACGTGCTCATGTGCACTGATGATTTACTATTGATTACTTTAGGGCCGGGGTTAGTCATTAATTAACGTCAGCTTTGAAAAAGTGTTTAGACTCCGGTGGTTGTACGAAAAAAGAAGAGAAACGTGTGTGAAATGGGAGTCTTTGAGGAAGGGGTTCTCAAAGTGGGGGGGCGAATGAATGAATGAATGAAACGTAACGCAGCATATCGTCCAATGCCGTAAATGTGTGCCCGGCCCTTGCCACACAAACACAAAATGTCACTCCTGCCAAGTAAGTAAGCCAAGATTAGCTAGCATTTGATGGACAAGTTTATGGTGCGTAAAAAAAAGTTTGTTTTTTTTTTTTTTTGGTTGGGGGCATGAAAATTTTCTTATCAACCAAAGGGGGGCGCAGCAGAGAAAGTTTGGGGATATGGCTCCGAAACATAAGTCAGATTTTTCTGAGGTTTTTACGTCCTAGTTTTATGATGTTACAACTGTGTTAGCGTAGCTAGTAAAGAAATAGGTACTTAAGTACAGTACTGTACTGTACGTGGGTTCCGACTTACAGACGGAAATCCAACGGAAGTCGGACCTCCTGTAACTAAGGAAGTTATAGCCTACCATCCAAGTAAAAATAATTAAAATGCATTTTAAGCTATTTTGCTTTTAGAAAACCTGTCCTTTATGCTAATATATTTGGCTATTTTTGCTACTTTTGCCATTGAAACAAAATAATTTCAGCATTTAGTCTTTACAAATGCTTTAATGTTTTTAGTTTACTATTAAAACAGGAAATGAACATTAGACAATGTCCTTAACAAAAACTTCATAAGAGTTAGACAACTGTAAATGAATTATTTTATTTATTATAATGAATATTTTAGAATACATTGTTAGGGAGTTAATGTCTAGTTTCAGGAGTGGAACGTCATAAAATATTCGCGATATTAAGCAGATTTATTGCAAGCAAATAGTAAAGCCAGATGGGGGAAAAGATATATCAGCGAATGCAGTGTGGAAGATGATCAACACAACTCTATTTCTTCTAAAAAAGTGTCAGATGTTGCAAATAAAGACGTCTTGAAGGCACATTTTTGTAAGATAATCAGAAACGTTCAGACTTAATGGGAAGAGGATAATTATATATTTATATATCTACTTCACAAGTTCAGCCCTAGGACCGTCTAAGGGGAAAATCGTCATAATCCGATTTCCTGCCCCGCCACTAACCCTGAAAAAGATTCTATAAATACGCGATAGTAGTGAGAGGAATGAGGGGAGGTATAAAAACCATGTCTACAGATACATACAAAATACATTTTTTTTTACAATAACCCATTTTGAAATAGGATTAGGGGATTACAGCTAGGAGGAGACAAAAGTTCAGCGCTACCCAGGAGTGTCAGAAGGCGGAGCTTTTCCGAAAATAGAGGCTGTGATTATGTGCCATAAAAACTTTGGCTGCTCAACAACCAGCCGGAATAAACAGCTCGGCTAAATGAAAAAAAGGCTTCGTACTGTCTGGGAACTTGACCTGGTTAACAAGAGCGCCCCCACTGATAGAGAGAGAAAGATCTCAAGAGACCATTTGATTCTCATAAACAGCTGCTGAACAGTACATGTCTCAATTGTCAAGATGTATTTAGGAATGGAATTAGTGTATAATATTTGTATATTTAATGTATAGTATATTTAGTCAATATATATTAAATATATAATATAGTGATCAGTGTCATAAAAAACACTGCACTAAGTATTATTTAGTGTATAGTATTTGTATTTTTAATATATAGCATATTTAGTAAATATATAAGAAGATATAGTAAATATACTATATATTAAATATATAATATAGTGCTCGCCATAAAAACACTGCTATACACTAAGGACTATTTAGTGTATAGTATTTGTATATTTAATATATAGTATATCTAGTAAATATATGAGTAGATATGGTAAATATATTATATGTGTATATACTATACACTTAAGTGAGTTAGTATTTGTATATTTATGTATGTATATATGTATTTATGTATAGTATATTTAGGAAATTTAAAAAGAGATATGGTTAATATACTATATATTAAATATATAATATAGTGATCAGTGTCATAACTACAAACGTGTTTTGCTTATACAGTGTGTGGGACGATATTGAAAATAACTCGCGAAATACATTTTGTTATGTGAGAACTGACACTGGATATGATGTGCAGTGGTCCCTCTCCTATCGCGATAGTTGCATTCCAAGATCCATCACAAAATGGGAAAAAATCGCAACGTAGAGGCAAGATAGTTATTATGTTATTTACTTATATATTTACCCTTTGCTAACTGTTATCAACCCACCCTAGACTGTATTACCCTTTCCCACACAAATACATGCACAGTAGAGTTGTATAATGGCAACGCAGAGCCTAGTCAACGAGAGAGTGGCCGACAGACAAGGGGAGATGCTGAGAGATGCATGAGCCAATCAGCATTAAGAGCAGAAGAGCATGCTCAATTAGCCAATAGTACACCGAGTACGCATTGTATTAGCCAATAGTACGCTGTGTACGATCTCGTCTAGGTAAACAAAGCTAGCAGGGATCGTTCGCAAATGCGCTTATCTCAATTTTAAAATCGAGAATCCACATTTCTAAATATATATAATATATATTTACAGTCTAGGTTTGTGACAGTGAGAAAATTGAATACACAAAAGTAACAAAACAATACTTAGTTTCACCGAGGGAGAGTATTGGATTCCCAGTTTAATTCTCGATTTCAGTCTGAGCCTTTAAGGGCCGACTCTGTATTAATGAAAACCAGCCTTTGTCTGCACTCTGCTCACATTCTCTCCTCTGACAGAAATGAAACAGCACATACCAAACATGTGTTGTCCAAACTTCTGTGACGTCTCTGCGTAACACTCAGCTTCTTGTGTGTATTTTGGCAGTTTCACGTCCATTCTGTTGTGAATTTGTTTTTCAAAACTGATCCCAACTGGGTGGTACGTTGGCCCAGAGGCAATGTCTCTGTCACTGGTGTGGAACCCCAGGGTTCACCTCCTGGGCAAGATCGAATCCCGGTAAGGGTGGTTGGTACCTTCCAGTGGACTCACCACCCACAGGAAGGTTCACAAGGGGCTTGTGCAGTGCAGTATGATTTGGGTGGCGGTCGTGGAGACTGCTGCCCCTGCAACCCGGTAACGGATAAACGGATGGATGGATGGATCCCAACTGGAAACTTTAGTTTGCACACTGCTCCCGAGAACACGATTTCTCTGATAGCCATTACTCAAATTACACATGTGCCTCATCATCATAAACGTATGTTTAAGTAATTAGCCTTTATCACAACAACTCGACGTCCCATAATGAGAATTTTTGCATTTCTCGTTTTGGATTAGTGGCCCAAAGAGGCAAATAAAGTTCATCAGAGCAAACGCGCTGTGGGTTATCAGATAACAAAGATTTTTAACTGACATTGGAGCCAACTCGCTGCGTGTTTGTCATTTTAAACCACACAAAATGTTGCCCAAAAAAAAAAAGAAAGTCGGTCGCAGAACTTGCATGCCTTCGGCTTCTTCTCCCTGTTAATCACCATTATCTCGTTAGCCTGTTTCCAACAGCTGCGGCTAATCAACCTCCCAGCGTTCAACACACTCTCAGACTCACCTCTGTGCCGGATCATTCTCAGCGACTCCTTACGTAAGATGCCGCGGTGGTATTTACCAAATTTGATTTCCTGTTGTCAATCTTTTTCCGCCCTTCCTCTGTCTCTCTGATCAACTTGCTCCAGTGTCTCCCGATTCACCTGTTGTCACTACAGCCGAGTCATTCTGGACAGTTTTTCCTGATAGGTTGTCTGAAAAGCTGATAATCTACTCCAGTTTGTCAGAGAACATTCTAGTAAACCCAGATTCCCTCCTTGAATCTGCTTTATTTTTTGCTCACAACATCCCAATCACGTTTACAATTCACAATTAAGAGGTGTCACCCTAACCTTGCGCGTGTCTCCTTTCTGATTTACTGTGCTAGCCAGCTAATTAGCATTAGCTAGTTAGCTTTCTTACTTCCTGTAGCATAAATACTATCAAACAAGACACTAGTTTACCTTTGTATTCAAGTCAACTTGGTAGACAATTTACTCCACCACTCAAACATGTTCAACGTATTCTTAGTTATAACGTATTAATAATAACTTTACTTTTTACTACACCTTGATAACAGGTTGATAAATATCAATATTTCTTAACCACGGAAAAATATGGCCTATGAATATGACTTAAGTAATGGGTTATTCCTAAAAGTGAAAGCTGTAGAAATTTGATTTTTCACCAGAAGTTATCGACACGAAAGTTTTAGCCGTGCATTTGGCCCAAAATCTGTTAGCCCAAATACGCAAAACACTTCACTTCACAGTTTGAAAGTTATAATAAAATAAAATTATATAATAATAATTATTATTATTATTATTGTTGTTGCAAACGAAAGTTAAGCATTTGTGGGAAGTGTATTGTATTTTTTTTTTAAAGATTTATTTTTTTAAAAAGATTGCTCCCAACTTCAAGTGTCTGACATGTGGCTAATAAAAGAGAGCTGTCGGTTTGTTTTCGCATGCGCACGACTTAGTCTGAGCTCAGACCTGGAGAGAAGTGTCAGCTGCTTTGTGTCTTGATAACAGTCCTTGAAAGAAATATGCTGTCAATGTGTGGAGAGGTAGCAGAGATCACTCTGGGTCACCTGCCAACTGCAGGTAGGGCTCCTCTCAGAGGTTTTTAACCAAGTGGTCATGGTCACGGCAGACGACTGGGCAAAGCATGAATAGTCTCTTGCCCTGTGGCCCTGCATTAGCAAGATGTCAATTCGGTCTGAAGTCAAACTCACTAAGGGGAAAATATTAAATCACTGAACAAGTGACGTAAAATATATTAAGCTATTAGCGATGAAACTGCTACCGTCTCTTGGGTGTTTTGTTGGTTATATGTTCTCTCCATCGCCTATATATTAATGTGTATGCAACAGATTGCTCTGTGTAATATCTTTTTTTCGTTCATCAAGTTACGAGCAGCATGGACTTAATTTAGGCCAATCTAATACTTGTTAAGCTCTACATGCCACACAAAATGGCTTGGCGGGCCACAATTGGCCCACGGGCCTGGAGTTTGACACATATGACATCATAATAATATTAATAATAACTTGAACTTTATCGATACCACAGTTGGGAAATTCTTGAGCTAACAGCAGACCTGCTGCAACAGGCTGCCCTTAGCAAGCGCCAAGTACGTGATATCTGGGAATCGAACCCATGCCACTCGCTGACATACTTGGTTTCCACATTTAATCTATGTGTTAAAGTGAAGTATCCAATACTTTAGCGCGTATAACTAAAAGACGTAGTAAACAGCAGCGCATTAGTAGCTGTTTACTACTAAAAGACGTAGTAAACAGCAGCGCAATTACTTTATGCAAGAATTGCACTGATTCACCTGTTGTCACTACAACCGAGTCATCGGGACGGTTTTCTCTGATAGGTTGCCTGGAAGCTGATGATCAACTCCAGTTTGTCAGAGAACATTCTAGTAAACCCAGATTTCCTCCTTGAATATGCTTTATGTTTTTGTTTTGCCTACAATTAATTTTGAAATCTTGTGCGTGTCTTCTTCCTGATTTACTGTTCTAGCCAGCTAACTAGCATTAGCTAGTTAGCTTATTTACTTCCTGTAGCATAAATACAATTTACTTTTCACTATACCTTGATAACAGGTTGATAAATATCAACGAATGTGAACTAAATATTTGTTAACCAACTATGGCCTACGAGGTTAAGGTTTTACGGTTGTATTTTCTGAAACGCAAAATACAAATGAATCTCCAAAAGCTTTGTCGTTATATCTTGTGATTATGTGTTTTTTACTACCTTTGTAATAGGTGAAATTATGAAACAAACCTTTAATACCTGTTGCCTAGTAACATGACAGAGCCTTAAAGAGAGAACTTTTTGTTATACGACGTTGAAAGCTCCTCTGAGGTGAGGCTTTTTTTTAACCACGCTCCTGTGTTAGCACCCCGACCAAGAATGATTGCTTCAGAGTCCTGAATGATTCTGTGCTCATTTAGGTATGATTACGGTAGTTGTCATACAACCGGGCTTCGCAAGGCTCATTGTCCTTGATAACAAAAGACAAGCGTTGTGAAACGCAGCTTGTGTGTGTGGCTATGGGTATTTTGTTAGCTCCGCACAGCTAAATGAACCATTGTCATGGAAACTACAATAACATGTTACAATCTTCGAAAATGAACGATGGCGCGGTTGGTTTGAGACTGCTATTAACTGTCTGAAATGAAAAATAATTACTGCCCTGATGTGCACACAGTCAGTCAGAGAAGCGAGGACCCCACACTCCTTTTGAAACTGTTCTTGTTATTCCAGGACGTTCCACAAGTACCGCCCAAAACTAAACTTAAAATTTCAGAAAGAAATCCAGTCCTTGGCGAGGCATAATAGCATGTTGAGAACTAATGCGGAGGACCTCGCGCCAAGAATTCTATAAAGAAGGAATTTTGGGATGCTGCTTGAAGAAATACTGAGATCCTGACAAAAAAAACCCCCAAAAAAACGTAAAATGTCTGGGTTTTTTTTTTCATAAATATATTTACTTTCATTGTTTTTCAATTTGAGATACAAGTTTAATCCGTTCCACCTGTTTTTCGAGATACAAGTTTAATCCGTTCCACAACAGTGCTCGTGTGTCGATCCGCTCGTATCTCAATTTCTTCCCTGTCTAAACATAACATGTCATTACCGTTTTGACATAATGCGAACATGCCCTATGTGTAAATTTGAATTTGTTCTCGGCAGATGTTAACTTATAATTTAACCTAAAAATCATTACTATACCGTTATAAACTTTGTAGTTATCGTTCCGTGCATGAAAAGCTGAATGCACCCAGACTTACCAGTGAGTGTAAATAAGGTGCCATTTTCTTTTAATTTATCCACTACGGCTGATTTTATTGCATCCTGTCTGCACCTGTCAAATTAGGCAAAAATCCAATTTATGTTTCCTCCTCCTGTCACACAGTCAACTAGCTTCTTTCAAGTACAGGCATTATTAAAAAAAAAAACTTTATTGGCTTCACAGACCATTGTTAAGAAAATGACAATAACAAAGTAATAAAGGACTCTCGCTGTATACCTCAGTAGGTTGAAAGAGTGGGAAATGTATTGAATTCAAATTGAATTTATGTGTTAATCTTACCCAGTTAAAAGCCTGTCAACTGGATTGCGAAAAAATGGTCCATGAGCTCCTGACAACGGAGTGTGAATTCCGCTAAATGATAATCCGTCAAGTGTAATATGGATCCGGTAGATGACAGAAGGGACTCTAGCTTGATGAAATGAGTAGAGTGAACGTCTGAAATGTCAATCTGATCTCTATTATTATCCCGTTGAAGAAAATCTTCCTGGGACAGCGTTTGGTAAGTGAGCAGTGGGGCTTTAGCATTATGCTGAGAGAGAGATTAGTGTAGAGTGAAACTGAAGACGTCTCGGAGTGGCTGCGGGTGTTACTGGCAGAGGGGCTGACAGAGATCTACTATACAGCACATGTGTCAAACTCAAGGCCCGAGGGCCAGATGTGGCTCGCCAAGTCATTTTGTGTGGTCTGCAGGAGCTTAAAAAGTGCTTTAATTGCCTTAAAATAAAGTCCATGTTGTGGAGTTTCTTAACTTGATCTTTTTTTTTTTTATTACACAGCAATTTACAATACAGTGGAACCAGCGTCCCGACATAAGAGTTTTCCGAGATACGAGCAAGCCTTCGAGCAAATTTTTGCTTTGAGATACGAGTTAAGATTTGAGATACGAGCGCGCTTACAGACGCCGACGCTAGGTTGCCGAACCCTCGAAGCAGCCAACGCCGCCTCACTTGTTCACTTCACGTGTTCGTCGACTTTCGTCCGCATCTCCTGCGAGTCTTTCGTATTGTATTAGCGTTATATATCCGTGATCTTCCTCTTTATTTTGTACATTATTCTACATAATAGTGATGAGTTCTAAGAGAGTGAGTGGTAAGGATGGAGGTGAGAAGAAGATACACATGATGACCATGGAAATAAAGCATGAAATTGTAGATAAATATGAGCGTGACGCCCGCTAAAGAAAGGATACAAATCGAAAAAAGCAAAAAAAACACAAGTTAAGTTAATTCTAAGTTTATGTAAGTTACGTAGTGTACGTGTAAGGTACAATACGGAATCAAGTGTCTACGTACGGGCCAACCCTTTTCCCTCCCTTCCTCCGCACATGCCGCCATTAGCAGCTACTGCATCGTCTGTCTCGAGGGTAAGAACTCATAATTAAAAAATGTCTTATTTTATATCTTAGGAATCCTTATATACTATAATCGTTTTGTGTCTGTATGTACAACACAATACGTAATACATAATTTTGCTGATATATAAGTGAAACATTACAGAAAGCATAGTGTTTATTAACCTGTATTTGCAGCGGCAGCGTACGCTACCTCACGTTGCGGTAAATAATTACGGTAAAATCATCAGCCTGCTATGTCATCTTTTATTTCTGGCATGAAAAGTGAAAACAAAGTCAGTCCAGTCTGTGCTGAAAATATAAAATAAATAAAAGTACAGTTAATGATAATATTAAAGTAGTACAATAAATTAATGACAGACCTCCTAACATGTGCACCTACCATAAGGACAGCAGAGTTGGACGGCTGCTCCGGGGGTGCACGACCCTAATCCGCAGGGGTGTTGCATTTAATGACCGTCCGATAAATTAATTTTTCTTACATGGTGAATATTAAACTGTTTTGTATGGCAAGTGGACCATGTGGACCATGTCAAACTCAACCTCGGGGGCCAAATCTGGCCCACAGTATAATTATATTTGGCCCTTGAGCCCCATCAAACATGTACGAGAATTTACCTGCCAGTATATACTCGCGATATTTGTAGTATTTTACATTTTGTTATTTTTGTTGTTGGTCTGTAAAAAATGTTTACGCAAAACTAAAGTTTGTTTCCATATGAAAGAAAATCTACATTACAGATCTGAAGAGAAGGGAAAACATGCACAATCCCAGTCAATTTTCCAATAAATATTGAGTTTGGCGCACGAATAGTTTTTAATTTTGGCCTATTATGAATTCGAATTTGACACCGTTGTGATAAACAAACAAGATTTGACCAAAATATCTGCATTTCTGTCCCAGTCAGTGGGTTCAGAGTTATACTCTCAAAAGGTAAACTCTTACCCCTGTACCTCACTTTTCATTAAGACCAATTTCATAGTGCTAGACCGGGGGCAGAGAAAGTGAATATATTTTGAGACATCAAAAGGTTTCTTGGAAAAAGCTGTTTTCCCCAAAATGTAATACCTGGTTCAATTGAAAAACTTTTCCTCTCGAGTCCTTTTGACCTCGGACATGTGCCAATTCCTGAACGGCCGAGCTGTACAAATGTTTGAGCATGTCAAGAGGTTACAGCAAAATGACATGGTGAGTTAACAAAGGGGTTTTTTTTATATAGGGTTAGGACAGAGGAAGAAAAAAAAATAAATTGCCGAAACCTTTCGCGTCAGTGGGTATGCATGTGTTTGCCTCGCAGAATGTATTTTGAACATTGGGGTGAAATTCAGGTCATTGTGAGTGTCAGTTCTGTGTGTAGCTCTCACAGACACATCCACGGTTGCTGTCAGCTGTGTTGTTTTAAGACCCCCCACTCCCCACTCACTGTCGGTCCATTTCTACTATGTACTGTGATTTGACGGCATAAATAAATAAATACATTTTTAAAAAGTTCTTGATTTGCATATTGGAGTTCAATTCAAAGCCCAAAATTAACAAAACACATTTGTGTCAGTGGACTGACTAAAATATATTATTTAAGTGTTTATATGTTTAAATATGTATACCCTTGTTCATGTAACAACTTTTATAATTACGATTATACTTTGCTTATGTATACATACGTACAAGAGAGATAATGTGGTATACTTCAGTATACATGCAATGAAAACACCATACATGACAACAATAATCATCTACTAATCTACTATGAATACTAATACTAATCTACTTCTACTAACCTATCTATCTATCTATCTATCTATCTATCTATCTATCTATCTATCTATCTATCAACCATCCATCCATCCATCCATCTATCCAACCATCTATCAATCCATCATCCATCCATCCATCTATCCATCTATCCATCCATCTATCCATCCATCTATCAATCCATCATCCATCCATCCATCTATCCATCTATCCATCCATCTATCCATCCATCTATCAATCCATCATCCATCCATCCATCTATCTACTGTATGTATCCATCCATCTATCCATCCATCCATCCATCCATCCATCTACTGTATGTATCATCCATCTATCCAGCCATCCATCCATCTATCATCAATCCATCCATCCATCTATCCATCCATTCATCCATCCATCTATCATTCATCCATCATCTATCTATCCATCCATCCATTCACCCACCCATCCATCCATTCATCTATCATTCATCCATCTGTCCATCCATCCATCCATTCACCCACCCACCCATCCATCCATCCATCTATCTATCTATCAATCAATCATCCACCTATCTATTTATCATCCATCCATCAATTTACTATATAGAATACAAAGCCCAGCATTACGAGTTTTACAAATAATAATTAAAACCAAATTAAATCACACACTGTGTTGTCATTAATTGGCTTCAGTTATAAATATGACTAACTCGTGGGATGTGGATTTTATTACTGTTTTTGTTTTTTGTTTTGTTTTTTCAGGTTTTTGCAGCACACTGGCGATTACATCATTGATGGGGACCACTGCCTTCCCCTACGAACAGCAGCAGCGCCACCCAGCAAACACAAACAAAAGTTTAGACACCAGAATCAGTCAGATTGCAGCTTTTGAGGCTTTTTGGACAAGATTCGACAGGTGCCAGTAATCATTCATTCTGAATGAGAAGCAGGAAAAGACACTACCGTACACAGCTAAAGCTGTCATTCTGGCAGACAACGCAGTGTGTCGGCTCAAATCCCAGTCAGGCTGTGAGCAAAAAAAATGACACTGTCACACAGAGATTATGCCGTTAAATATTTAGGGAGGCACGGGTTGACTGACCAAGGAAATTAGTGTCCTGTCTGTGTGTAAAATGTAAGTACTTCATTAAGCCCTTTGAATCTTACAAGCACAGACTGGGCAAAATAAATACATTTCTAAGCTTTACAGCAATTCTATACATCACTATACTTAACATTAGGGATGTCTGATATTAAGCTTTTGCCAATATCCGATATACCGTTATGGTCAAAACACTTCCGATATCAACCGATACCGATACTTGTAGCCGTTTTTGCTATCTATCTATCTATCATCCATGTATCTATCTATCTAGCTATCTATCCATCCATCCATCCATCTATCTATCATCCATCTATCTATGTAACTTGCTAGCTATTTAGCTAGCTATCTATCCATCAATCTATCTATCTATCTATCTATCTCGATAGCTAGCTATCTATCTATCCATCCTTTTATCTATCTATCATTACCTGCTTTTATAGCGGATACCCCATTCCACAAATTAACATTGTCTGTACAAAATACATTTTAAAGCATTTTAAAGCATATTTGGCGATATCCAAGCATTGTGTTATCGGGTGTTCATTATCGTCGAAAAAAAACCAATAATGATTCTTACTGATATTACTTAATTAAGCTAATCGGTCGATTATATACAGTATGTTGGTCGGAAATCCCTGCTTATGTTTGGAACAACTTGTGTCCGAAATCTGTGCATTCACTCACCGTCCCGAAAATTCCCGTTTGGCTTTGAGTGAAGCCACTTCATCAGCTCACTTGAAGACAGTCGTTCTCTCCTGAAATGACAGATTGAGTTTGTTGAGCAGACTGAAAGCGTCACACGAGTAAACAAGCTTTACGACATATAACGTGCTACTAAAAAGATTAAATGTGCTGCCAGCAGTGTCTGTTTTTCTGTAGTGGTTCTCGTAAGTCAATAACTATTGCCACGATCTACTCCTAAAAAGCCATCCTTTGCTACTTAAGTTTATTTTCCGTACTATAAGTCGCACTAGTGCCCTCTGGCGGTTGTTTTCAGTGGTACAGGAGTAGCAGATACTGGCACACAAGCCTAGAGTGCCCTCTAGTGGCTGTCATTGTGTGAATAACAAACATGTAAATTTGCAGTGGTTCAGTAGCAGATATTAGTAACAAACATGTGAAATTATATATTTTAATATATAAGTCGCACATAAGTCACAGCCCAGCCAAAGGGTGACAATAAGTGCGACTTATAGTCCGGTATATACAGTATTTTTTTCCAGTGAGTATAAGCCGTGTCAGACGTGATTTTGCTTACATGCTCATGACATGATTGATCCTTTGAAAGCCACAATTAGAAACAGATTTCAAGATAGAAAAGATTTCTATTGCTACATCCAGGGAAATAGATTTTCTGGCTCTGCTTTCAACAAGAGAAGGTTGTTTCGACCAAGTGCAGTCTGTCTGCATCAGAAGCTGGTCCACCGGGAACCCTAATCATTGCTGCAAACTCCAAAATCAGGGTCAGGAAATGTCAAGAATTCAGGAGGGAGCTCAGTTAAAAGGCACTGAAGTAGAAATTCTTGTGATCCCTCATTTTAATATGCCTTTCAAGCACCTTTCTTAGAGGTTTCTCATGCAGTTTTTTTAAACGGTGAAGCTGTCAAAATTATCAGTTGCACCCTTACATTTTCAATCAAACAATAACAGGAATGATTAGAAAACAAAGAAAAAAACGTGGACAATGGAGTACTAGTTATTTTTAAAAAGTTAGTAATAGTAATAGTTCATAATTATGAAAAGACATTATGAAAGAAAATGGTAAATATTAAAGAAATAAGCAAAAAAAAAAATCAACCAAAAATTCCATCAAATTAAAGAAAAACAGGGGGTCCTCAGTTTACAACGCCGTTCAACACCGATTCAGGGCTACGTCGCCATGTCCTTAAGGGACTTTCCAATAAGGAAAGTCCAATAAGGAAAGTCTTCCATCATTTCGAAGTTCTGCGTTAAAACAAATTTCAAATTGGAAGTAGATGGCGAGGTTTTCTCTGTTTGTTTGTTTTTCCTTCATTATGGCGTCCAAGCATAAGTCAGACTCTTTTGATGTTTTTATGTCCTTGCTCGTGTTGTTATACTTTATTAGCATATGCAAGTGACATAGGCGCTTATGTACAGTATGTGAGTTTTGACTTAAGTGGTTCATTTTAAAAAAAGGGGGAAGGGGACGGGCTCGCCCCTCCAAGCCCCCCCCCCCCCCCCCCCCCCACTGCTTCCCCCTCTTCACAAATTAGTTCCCCCATCTAAACCCCCATCCACAACACCTCTCACCTACACCCCTGCCCCCCAACCCCCCGCTGTCAACCTCCCCTCACTCCCCTCTCTTCCTGACATCTGAGCAGGTGAGGAGAGAATTAAGGCGACTAAAGAACAGGAAAGCTGCAGGACCAGATGGAATCAGCCCTAGACTGCTCAGGAACTGTGCTGACCAACTCTGTGGGGTGGTCACATACATCTTCAACCTGAGCCTCAGTCGAGAGAAGGTTCCTTCCCTGTGGAAGACCTCCTGTGTGGTTCCAGTCCCGAAGACATCGCACGCCAGGGAGCTGAACCACTACAGACCCGTCGCCTTGACCTCCCACCTGATGAAGACCATGGAGAGGCTGATCCTCAGTCACCTGCGCACAGAGGTGAGCTCTGCGATGGACCCGCTGCAGTTTGCCTACAGGCAGAACGTTGGGGTGGATGACGCCGTCATCTACCTTCTGCACCGGGCGCTGACTCACCTGGAGACCGCCGGGAGCACTGTGAGAGTCATGTTCTTTGACTTCTCCAGTGCTGTCAACACCATCCAACCGGCGGTGCTGCGCAGGAAACTGGTGGATGCAGGAGCAGGGGAGCAGCTCGCCGCGTGGACCACCGACTACCTCACAAACAGACCCCCCAAACCTTCCTGCGGGTGGTGAGTCCACTGGAAGATATTAACCGCCCTAACCGGGATTCGAACTTGTCCAGGAGGTGAACCCTGGGGTTCCAGACCAATGACAGAGACATTGCCTCTGGGCCAAAGCGCCACCTATCTATCTATCTATCTATCTATCTATCTA
>NC_024313.1:780473-794331 GCF_000523025.1 Cynoglossus semilaevis
CAGGCCCCCCCCCCCCTTCCAACCCACAGCCCCGCAAATTGAAATACTATTGAGGACCTGATAATGTATATTTTTATCTGCATAAACCACTGTAAGAGTTGCTGCCACCTAGTGGCTGGAGGCTTGTTATCATTCTTGCATTACAGTAGTGGTACACTTATGTCCATATGCGTGCCATATCATGCCCCCCTGGGGCTCCTCCCCACTATTTGAGAAGTGCCGAGTTAACGCAACATTAATACATTTTTAATAAAATGTAAGTGGAAAAAAGGGAAAAAAAATGTTGAATGCTGAATTTTACAACAGTGAATATTTCAAAGATACCTGAAAGGCACAATAACTAAGAAATATACCTGAAAGTATATTACTGTGGCTTTAATGCATACAATACAATTCAATTAATCTACTACAGACAAAATAACCTTTAAAAATAACAGATTTAATCACAGAAATTCTCACCCAGTAATTACTAATTGCAATCCAACCCCGTAGGCAACAGAAATGTGACTACACAACAATAACCTGCTACAAACCTCACAGGAGGAATTGAGAGCAGAAGCACAAATGATACTCAGGTAAGCAGTGATGGAAGACGAGCCTGCATCATCCAAATGGTTCTTTTTGGTATTTTTCTATGGCAGTGTGAATACTTAATGCAAAGATTTTTTTTCCCACTGTAGCACTTGAAAAAGCCTCAATGCAAACATGCTGCTGTAAGCACAGTCAGTCACAGTCCTCATTAACAACATCCTCCTACTACATAGTACTGTATCAGGGGTTCCCAACCATTTCCATGCTAAGGCCCCCCAAACACCGTTATCTTCTGACCCCACTTTGCAAACCCCACAGAAAATGCTACACAGTGCAATGGCACCGCGCCCCTCACTTTGGGAGCCTCTGCCAATAATGCATGAAAGCTTCGACAAGCCCAAAACTCTCTCCAAAACCATGTGACCGCTGCGATATTGGTTTTTGCCTACTGCGCAAAGTACGCCGCTACACCGACTAAGTTTTGGCGTTGTCGTCGGTACGGCGGAAAAACTAACAATTCAAAATTCTATTCTAATTTTCCACCCGGACCGCTGTGTGTTGTAAGTGAGTTCACTCTGTCTGCTCTGTACTACGACATAGAAAACCGGCGAGCAATTTGGCCGGTTTCCAGGAGGAACAAGTGCCACACCAGCAGTTCCTCTTTCCACGGCGTACACCGGCCTCTTACGAGGAGCATCATCTTCCTCTGCACGGCCGATGTCATGCTCACTTCAGCTAATGCTTGTCAGCCCGATGTCCCTCTTGGGAGATAAGGGAAGGGATGCCCTATAGAATGACAGTCTGTCAGGCCTGCAGGCAGAAGTACAGGGACGCTGACCAGTAGGAGAAAAAAAAAAAAAAAAAAAAAAAAAAAAAAGAGCAGAGTACAGCTCGTCTTCCCCGTCTTTGATAGAAAGCGAGGACGGGGCTTGTAACAAGCCAGATTTAAATATTTGAAGGAGGGCTTCGGTAACCTCTGATGTGCGGACTTTTATGTAAATGAAGTAGAAGATACGGGTCCCATCGGGGGACTGCTTCCCTTTATGTTCCACACTGGATTTTTTTTTAATAAAGTAAATGAACTTTTCACACTCCCTGTGAGACTCCTCTGTACTGCAGAGTGGAGAGTCAAACTCATACCTCCCACACATACATGTATCATCCCGGGCATGTGGATAGGATGGTTCAACTGTTTTTGTGTGGCCTCAAAAAAAAAAAAGAATGCTCAGATCTAATTGTGCATGTTATCTGAGGGTAAATGAGAAGTCTTAGGTTACAGGAAATTTAAGCTACGGTGGTTAAATTGAAAAAAACGCGGGGCTTTCGCCGAACGCAGCTGGTTAGAAAACACAAAAAAAGAATAAAACAACATACTGAAAATGTGTGTAAAATGGACTACTAGGAACTCCCGGTGTAAACTGGATGCCAGTAAACGACTCTTGACTCTGACCTGACCTTGAACATTGACCTTGAATAGGAACTTAAAAGATGCTGCTTTCAAACCATTTTTAGTGTACGGTAATACCTCAAGATACGAGCATATTCCGTTGCAGGATCGAGCTCGTAACTCGAGGTGCTCCTATCTCGAATCATTATTATTACTGTTATGAGAAATAACAGAAAAACAAAATTCCGTTCCGGCCCTCTAAAAAACATGTATTTAATTACTATAAAGACATACACACACAAAAAATTATAGTATATAAGGATTCCTGTGATATAAAATAAAATATGGTTTTAATTATGAGTTCTTACCTTCGAGACAGAAGATACAGTAACGGCTAATGGCGGTATGTGCGGATGAGGAGGGAGGGAAGAGAGCAGGCCCGTACGTAGAAACTTGATTCCGTACCGTACTTAACACGTACACTACTTACATAAACTTACGTAACTTACATAAACTTAGAATTCACTTAAAATACTTTTTCTTTTTACTTTTCTATTTTTATTTTTTTTTGGGATTTGTATTCGTTCTTTAGCGGGCACCATGCTCATATTTCTCGAGAATTTCCTGCTTTATTTCCATGGTCATCGTGCGTTTCCTCTTCTTACTACCATCCTTACCACTCACTCTCTTAGGACTCATCACTATTATGAAGACTAATGAAAGAAAATCACATAGATAACACAAACACAATACGGAAGACTCGCGGGAGATGCATATGGAAGTCGACGAACACGTGAAGTGAACGAGTGAGGCGGCGTGGGCTGCTCCGCGTCGGCATCTGTAAGCGTGCTCGTATCTCAAATCTTTACTCATATCTCAAAGCAAAAATTTGCAAAAATTTTCTAAATACTCGTATGTCGAGACACTCGTATCTCAAAGTGCTACTGTATCTGCATGAACAATACACGTTCGAATTTGTAGAACAAGCCTTAATCGCCAGGTGGCGCCGTATCACCGGGGTACAATAATTGCCCTAGTAATGCATACTGTAAGTCTACATGTTATCATTCAAGCATTACAGCAGTAGTACATTTATGTCCACTGCAATATTCCATTAGAAGCCTCTCACGCCCCCCCCCTACCCCCCCTCCCACCCCACTCGACATCTCACCACTACCTGCGGGGTCCACCCCACTATTTGAGAAGTACTGCGTTACAGAAAAGAATATCATTAATCCACAGCTAAATCATTTTTAGACTAGCATGGAGGTTGGAGCCAATCCAAGTGGCCGATTGATTATACCCTGTGGAGGGGTCACCAGTCCATTTCGAGGCCACATAAGGAGACAAACAACTCGCGCACTCATACCTTGCTCAATTCCGAGTGCTAAATTAACCTCATCCTGCACGCTTTCAAAGACCTCTGCACTGCTCTCCATTGCGAGTTATACAATCAACTACACACATACGGAAAAAAAAAAAAACTGTCCAGTCACAGTGCCAGCTATGAGTGTCCTCTGGAGACTCGGTGTGTGTCTTGTGAAGGATGAAACCTTAGGGCATTGTGCCTGTGGTGTATTTATTTCCCTGCTGTCACTCTGTGATAACTAGCCAGTCCGAGTTCCTGCTGCGTGGTTAAATGCTACCTCACTACGAGTCATGCTCGGCTTATCCCAGTAAGACAGAAAGACAGCTCACTCCTGAAATGAGGAACCGATTAAAAGCTTTACTATATTATTGAAAAAAAACATGCAGTTTTATTATTATGACAATTTTTCTTTTTTGGGGGGTGGGGAGGGGTTAACTAAGCTATATGAAACCCAAAACACTTCCCATGCATAGAGTTTCCAACAGAAAAGCATGTCTATGTACGTATATCCGACAGTTTATCAAACTTTTCTATCGATTCTTGTGTAATTCTTGTTGTTTTGGAGCCGCATTGTTGCTGGAGCATTAATTTACCTAATGGAACTTGGATAACAAAGTCCTATCTGTCTATCTAGCTAGCTAGCTAGTAAAGTCCAATCTATCTATCTATCTATCTATCTATGTCTGTCCATCTATCTAGCTATCTATCTATCTAGCTATGTAATGGAAAGAGGATGAGGTTGCGGACAGAAGAATATCAGTAAAATTGAAAGAAAATGTTCATAAGACAAAGAAGAGGCCTGCTGTGTCGTACGATTTGATGACAGAGCTGGAGGTTACTGTACAAAGAGGGTGTTGAGATTTTTATATGGATAACCAGGATAACCTGGACAAAACAAAAAAAAAAGAGAGGATCAGAGGAACAGCTCAGGTTGATCAGTTTGGAGATAATGCTACAGAGTCAGTCAGTGTGGCGATAGTTTGGACATGTGCTGAGGAGAGATAATCAAAATATTGGACAAAGGATGTTGGAGATGGAGCTGCTAAGGCAGGAGTAAGAGGAAAACGCCTGAGAAGATTAATGGAGAGAGGACACGCAGTTGGTTGGTGGAACTGTCACCGAAGGATGGATTGAGGCAAATTATTTGCTGGGATGACTCCTGAAGAAAGCAGCGTTTTAAAAAAATTGCCGAGAAATTAATGGACGTAAAACAAATCTGTATGTATATCCTATTTTTTCATGAAGAGTTTTTGTAAAAGTTAACGGTGTTATCGCCTCTTTAAATCAGATTAAACTGTGGCGTACTTCCTTTTTACCTCCTCCTTTTATATTAACATCCCAAGTAAAAGCTCTGCTGAGAGGTAATTTCATCATTTTTGTAATAGTCTCCCTAGTTTTTATAACATCTTTTCCATGCCTTGCTTTTAATAACCTTTTCTGTGAGCTGCCGTAGTCTAAGTAGCTTGATTTGCTTAACGGACATTTTAAATGTGTTAGCCGGATAAGCAGAAATGTTAATGATCAGCTATGAATTCGAAAATAAGGACAAGACAGTGTAGAGACCAGCAAGCACAAAAAATAAACAACAGAGCAAACCTCTTTAAAATGTAGGTCTTTTAAAACTGTTTATACTGTAAGTAGTGAACAGGAACAGCAAAGGATTGTTGAAGTTGATGTTTATATTTTGCGAAATACTAACAAATGGCTAGTAGCTACCCTATCAACTAATGCCTTTAACTGAAACCCAATAAATAGGAATGTCCGATATCAACTTTTTGCCGATATCCTATATGCCGATATTGTCAAAACACTTAATTTCCAATTACGATCAATTAATACCGATACATTCAGTTATCACCCGAAACTATTTTGTAGGACACATCACATATCTGTTGTCGTGGAATTAACACGTTACCTACTTTAACTGAGTTGCCCCACTAGACGCATTCCACAAATTAGCAGCACATTTGGCAAAATCTGGCAAAATCCAGGCATTGCGTTATCGCGTTTTCATTATCGGAGGAAAAACCGATAAAGATTCTTACCGATATTCCATCATTACGCTAATAATGTCGAATTATCTTGGGAGTTTCACGAATAAGTAACTTTTGCTTAAGGTTTTCCTAGTGGTGCGATGAAACATCAAGTTACGAGTGCTCAACTGTGCTTCATTTTTACATTTGACACTGTCGCGCTGCCGCACTCATTGTTCCGCACCAGATTCTTTTACCCGTCACTTAATTTCACTTTTTCCTTTTCTACTTTTTAATATAGAATATGTGACTCAAATAATTCAGTCTCATATTCATTCCGCAATAGGGAATACAGGAGTGCGATTCATTGCAACTGAAACATGAGCTACCACAGGAGGCGCCATGGGGGAGATGTGGTTCCTCTGGGAATTGAACCCAGGACTCTCCTCTTGCGCTACACGAGTTCTACCTTCTACACTATTGAACCAACTACCTTAATCTGTACTGGGGATACAGTAGGCTAATCATTTTGTCTTTAGCTGTAAATATGTCACAAAAATTGAATTAGAAAAGGGAGCGCTCACGTTTACCGTACTTTTCCACATACACAATGCTGAACAGTAAACTACACAGGATAATTTTTTACAATTCAAACCACTTATCCGTGGCCATTATCTCCCGCTATGAGTTTCTGCTGAAAATCATTCCAAAGGCTATTCTGCCCATGAAGGTCTTGAATCCCGCGGGATGCCGCGATCAGCTTCTGTGTGAGCCGATCATTTAAGTTAATGGGTCAGATGAATGGCTATTTTATTGAGGCAACTTTTGTTAACCTGCTCTTATTTAAGCAATTTGAACATCTAGAGCTTGTCCCAATAATGAGAGAGGCTGATCCGTCCTCCAAGGTAAGAGGATATTGATCCTGGAGGAGGAGAGCAGTTGTTACCGTGGCACAGTAGTTGTAGATGCAAAGAGCTTTCAGCTTTAATTCTAAACTATCATCATCACACCAACACAGGACGATTCCAGATCACCAGGCTAGTCTGAGCTCACATCGAATGCTCCGAGTCCCTATAAATACATCAAATAATTGAAAAATAATGCACAAAAAAAATCTGTTTAGAGTATGCACCAATGAGATGTTAACTTGAAGGGAGCAAGCTGGTGTTGCATCAATATTTCTACATTTAAATGTGTAAATCTTTTTTTTTTTTTTACATACGGGAGAATTCATTATGTCACCCAGTTGGACATCAGAAATCAAGCAATCGAGGAGCTCAAGGACAAAGAGACACTGTGATTACCAGACATAATCATCCTCTCAGTAACTTAGACTACAGCAGGAGATGGCACCTTACTAACCTTCTCCTTTTTTTCTTCTCAGTGTTCTGTTTTACTGCAATTGCAATTCAATTTTTTTTTTACCCTTCCTATCTTTTCCTTTTGATGACCAGCTCTGAGAGAGTTCTCATTGGAATCTTTACCTTACCTTTATGTCTAAAGTCAGCGACAATCAATCCGATCCCTAACAAACCTGGTTCAGTGGAATCCAAAGTAGTTACATCAAAGGCAACTATTTTTTTTTTTACCCTTCCTATGTTTTTACTTCTGATGACCAGCTCTGAGGGAGTTCTCATTGGAATCTTTTTCACACTTAAATCCTTTATGTCTCAAGTCAGCAACAATCAATCCGATCCCTAACAAACCTGGTTCAGTGGAATCCAAAGCAGTTACATCAAGGGCAACTGGACTCACACTAGAGCCGTTGTACTGTGCCCAAGCGTGATTGCCCCCTAAAGCGCAGATTCTAAGGCTAGTAAAAGTGCAAAGGTGCTCAGAAGTAAATCGGTGGCCTGCTTAGGCATGGTCGGAGGTTGTGAGCCAAAGCGTGGAACACTGAGCCAAACTTGGCACCTGTGCGGTTAAGTAGATCTTGTGTTGCCTCCGCAATCCTCTGCTACTGCTTGCCTCCAGGCCTCCACTCCAACCTTCACCCTCAGCTTGTCCCCTACCATCACTCCTCTGCATCCAACTGCTTCCAACTTTGCTACCGCCCAGGCTCGCAATACCAAATGGATACCCCTAGAAAACTAGTGTAAAACCATTGACCCTCTATCAGTCTTGTGTCCAGAGAGTTTGGGATATCTCTGAGCAAAACTCTCTTAGTCAGGCCCCAGGCCTACGTGTTTATTCATGCCAGACTCAGTCAGGGTTAGTTGATCTTTTCTGGTTGCCCTCCAGGTGTCAGGATTTCCTCACTGATCTTCTTTTGTTTGTAGGTAACGACAAAATCCTCACTACTGTTGATCACTTTTCAAAATCTCCTTCCTCCATACTTCTTTCGCCCTTTAAGACTCTGGACCTGCTGATACCACACCTTTTCCCACATCATGGCATCCCCCAAGACATTGTTTTTGATCAGACTCAAAATTTCTCAAGTATGGAACGCATTCTGCCAGGTGTTAGGGACTACTGTTAGCCTTTCCGCTGGATACCCTTAAGGATTATACCCAAGACACAAAGGTCTAATCAAGACTTGAAATCTGCCCTCCAATGTGTTACCTGCTCACAACCCATCGACATGGAGCTCTCTACTACCCTCGGTAGAATATGCCTGCAACTCCCTCATCGGCTCCACCACAGGTATGTCCCCTTTTGTGGTTGCTCTGGGATTGTCTAAGCCAACTCCCGCTGTTGTTGGCAAGTGCAAAAGGCAGCTCGTGCAACTCTCTCCTGTTCTGCTGCCCGGACTCTGCTGACTGCCGTCTATCACCTGTTCCCTCATAACAACCTGGACATACCCTTCCAAGCGGAATCCCGTAAATTGGCACCAGGCTATATTGCTCCCCATGTCATTGGTAAAATCATTAATCCGACCCTTCAGATCAGATCGTTTTCATTTACCATGAGTTAAAAAAAGTCTATGGTATTGCTATTTGGAATTGGTATTTATTATTATATGGTATGGTATTATTTCCCAGTGGTTCTATATATTTTAATAGGCTATTAATTAGTCTTTGTGCACGCTCCATGCAGCTTCAGCCATCAGACGTCTGCCTCTGACTTTACAACCATCTGCTACGTGCCAGCCTCCAGCCTCAACTTATCTTTAAACATCCCAAACCTCCAACAAAACCAAAATACGGATTCTGAACAGCAGGAGGACTAAGGTACTGACTATGTTGAACACATGGTCCGAGGACCTCATCTCGACAGCATACACCTGTGCAGTAGTGAAAAAGTATAGCGACTGTACTTTATGAGAATACAGTGGACCCCCCAAGATACGAGTTAATCCATTCCACAACAGCACTCGTATCAAGATACGAGTTAATCCGTTCCACAACAGCACTCGTATCTCAATTGCATTTTCCCCATTAAAAATAATTTAAAAACAATTAATTAGTCCCAGTCCCCCAGAAATATACTATTTAAACATCAAAAACATAAATATAAACAAATATATTGATAATATACAATAATAATAATTGAGAAAACATTATATATATATATACACACACACATATATATACACACACATATATATACACATATATACACATATATACATAGATACATATATATACATAGATACATATATATATATACATATTCAGCTTTGCCAGATAAGCAAATCTTTGTATTTATTTTTTTCCCTCAAGCCAAATAAAATAAACTAGCTGCCAGCAACGTAAAAAGAAAAACCAAAATGCTAAATAAAGCTCCAGGGTAAACAAGAAGTAATTTCCGCAGCAGACACAAACTAATTTTCTACGGAATTACAGGTGTTGTTATATTGCATTATGAGTGTGTTTGACCCATTTACAGTCACAACATAAGTTTTCATACCCGCTGCTGTAAAATGGTTTGTCGTTTGTACGAAGTGGCACAGCTTTAATTTTCTTGCCCACAAAACAAGCCCAGTTGTTGCCCAGGACATCGTGAACCCATCCTGGTAGGGTCTGGTCACAGTAACTGGTTACCTTCTGGTGATCTTCAGTGTACTTGAAAGTAATAGAGACAGAGTTTGGTTGCAAATGTGTGTTTGATTACAAAAGAATGATTAAAAAGAATAAATAACAGAAACCACATTGAATGAAAATATTCTATTTAATATATAATTCAATAACTTTGAAGTTGTATTTCAGTTGAATTCCAGTTTAGCAAAAGAGGAAGTGAAAATAACCAGAGATAAAAATATGTGGAGACAAACAGACTGGTTATGATTTTTGACTTTGGTCACAGTCATGTGATAGAGAGGAAGTGAGTTAGCAGTGTTTAAACGTGTACTGGAATGACTTCCTGTTATAGTTCAGTGTTATCTTCTGTGTCTGTTGTCCTCTTACCTTAAAGAAAGCAAACCACTTGTAGCCGTTGATGACGACTTCAAATCCCTGGTTGTAGATGATGGTGAAGAAGCCTGTGTTTCCCAGTTCATCCGTGGCTACAGACAGTTTCTCCAAGGTTACGGTCACTGTGGTTTCACCTGTTGCTGCGGAGGCAAAATGAAAAAAAAAAAAAATAGTTACATTGTAATTTAAATAATAATCTTTGACAAATATGGAAAAATAAAAAAAAATACTATATAGGCTAAACCTCAGAGGTTGATATTTCAGAAAACACGGACTTTTACAGTTATCCATTTCATTCGTTTGGGTTCTAGAAAGAGTTTGATTCTTATTTTACGCTTGTAATGTACTTGTTAAAAATGAAAGGTGTAAATATTGAGGCCTTTCATGACTACGACTACCAAGAGTGAAGATTTGTGCTAAATCTTTCTGCGTGTTACTTGCATAACTTTTTTAGAGTGTTATGCCGACTCTAAAGAACAGAGGACAATACCTACCTTCAGCTGAACAGTTAATCGTCTTGTCGTGTCCACCTTTGGACACCTGGAAGACCCATGTTCCCAGTAGCTCCTCATAGGTACAGTTTGCAGGTGTGTCTCCTCGGGACTCCTTCACCCACAGCAGGAGGACACACAGGAGGACAGAGCTCAACCTCATCTTCTTACACAGCTTGGCTAACTTGCCCACACATAAAACACACAAAAACACCCCAAAGTCTACACAACCGAACACTCGTCCTTGGCAGAGACTCGACGCAACGTGCTTATTTCACGACGCTTGATACTCGCTAAGTTGTCATTTTTGTCTTTTAAGCAAACTTTTTCCATATAAGAAAACTACCACCAGAGAGAGAGAGAGAGACAGAGAGAGAGAGTGAGAGTGAGAGAAAGTACAAAATAGAGAGATGAGAGGCGAGGTGTCATCGCCATCGGGAGCCAAGGAGAGTCATAGAATCCACTTGGAGCTACCGTGTGTCAGTACCAGGCCTCATGCTGGCTCTGCTTCTGTATATTTAGTATTTTTAGCCCGAAGAGAAGCATAGCACTGAGTCAAAAACACATCGTGAAAATATTATGAATATATGGGAGTTAAATCAGACAGGAATTAAATGCAAGCAGAGAAAGGAAAAGTGTAGAATATAGGACCATTTAAGACGATCCGGTTGTATTGGGGATCAGGAAAAGGACCGAGGCGGGTGGAAAGGTGAAGATGTGATCTTAGTTAACACAGCATATTTGAACACTTGCCCTAAATCATTCAAAGCGATGAGAGGTAAAAGAAAGAAGGTCTAGCTCAGGTAAGGTTGAAGATGCTTAGACACAAGGAGACAGAGCTTATCTTTCAGTGGAACCTCGAGATGCGAGCGTCTCGACATACGAGTATTTCGAGATACGAGCAAGTCATTTTTTGCTTCGAGATACGAGTAAATATTTAAGATACAGACGCCGATGCTAGGTGGCCGAGCACTTGGAGCAGCCCACGTCGCCTCACTCATTCACTTCACGTGTTTGTCAACTTCCGTACGCATCTCCCGCAAGTCGTATTGTGTTTGCGTTATCTACGTGATTTGATCTATATTTTGTGCATTATGTCCTAAAAAAGTGAGTGGTAAGGATGAAAGTGAGAAGAAGACCCGCAAGATGACCATGGAAATAAAGAAAGAAAGCATGTTATTTCTTATGGGAAATGATTCGAAATACGAGCACCTCAAGTTACGAGTTCGGTCCTGGAACGGATTATGCTGGTATTTCGAGGTTGCACCGTCCTTGGGTAAAAGGCCTTCGACCCAATTTTCCTTGTTTTGGCCAAACAGAAAGTAAACAGAATCTGCTCTTTATTTAAATGTATGTGCATTTTTCCTCTCGTTTGAGATAGATTTAATTAAGATGAAGGATGGAAAATATCTGAAATGGAGTATAAGGATTTCTCTGGCTGTGCTGACTCGTTCTTATTATAAAGTAGTTAAGTAGTATGCAGTAGGTGGCGCGACATGTCTGATGAACAGTTTCTGAAAGTGGTTTGATTAAAAAAGAAAAACAAATCAAGAAGGAATCAGACTAAGAATCTGCAAATTACATGAATCCATTTCATTCTTGCATCAGCTCTTCGCTAACCCTCATCAGCATTGGTCTAAATCAGGCATGGGGCAAACCTTTTGACTAGGACAACTGTCCTAAAATTGAACACGGGGACCGGGTCAGGAGCAGATAGTTGATTTTTGACTAGGACAATTGTCCTAAAATTGAACAGGGGGACCGGGTCAGGAGCAGATAGTTGAAGCGTTTGTGTGAACGTCTGAAGATAAATGACATGTAAAAGTCATGCGTAAAGGCTAAAATGTAAAAATGCTTTCATCATTTTCTACGCCATCTATTGGGAAAACGTGGGTATTGCAGGGAACTTGGAAAAGTTTGGCGGGCCAGATTAAAAGCTGAACGAGCCGCATCCGGCCCCCAGGCCTTAGTTTACCCATGCTTGGTCTAAATGCTTCAAAATATGTTCTAAATCTGACTCTTTTTTTAGCCATATTTCTTCATATGATTTACCAATGTTACTATAGTCTTTTGATCACATCTTACATCTGTAGGTTGAACCTGCTAAACACAACAATCCATTTTAGAAACTAAAAAGGATTCATCTGAACAAAGGTCTCGCCTCTGTTTTGTTTTGTGAGATTGTCAAAGCAAATGTTCTATTAAACTATCTTAAGCGCTACTGTTTGAAGTGACACAGGATAGACATGTTCGCTGGTACAGAGACAAACATGCTTGTTAATGGGGCTCTGCTTGATTACAAATCAAAGAGACAGGCACACGCGTTCTACTCCACTGTGGAAATATGACCTACATTCTATTAGGGGAGGAACACTTTGATGTCTGAAATTAGTCTGGGGAAACTTTCTTCTTATATTTTGAAAAACGTGGTTTTTAAACACAGTTTAATTAGTACGATGTTGATGACTTAATTAGGGAACATCACCGGTTTAAATGGCAAGGCTTTTCATTGACACTTTGACTGTTAAACAAGTGGTTTGAGGGGGAGGGGGCTGGTGCAGGCATGGGCAAACTAAGGCTCGAGGGCCGGAGGCGACCCGTTCAGTTTTTTAATCCGGCCCGGCAAACTTTTCCAAATTATATAATTTTTTTTATTTTATCATACCCTGCAATACCTATGTTTCCCCAATAGATGGCGTAGAACATGATTTTAGCATTTTAGCCTTTATGCACAACTTTTACATGTCATTTATTTTAGTTCACACAAACGCTCCATCTATCTGCTCCTGACCCGGCCCCCCTGTCAAATCTTAGGACAATTATGGTCCACAAGTCAAAAAGTTTGACCCTCCCATCTCACAGCAATTGCAAAAAGCATTGAATTTCTAGAGAGTGTGTATCAATCTAAAGATATTAGTTAAGACACAGGAAGTGAGTTTGTAATAAAAATACACAGTCAAAAATACATTACCTCTTGGTTAGTTTGTGATTCTATCAAAGGGCCACACAAAAACCAACAACCACTCATATGCTCACTCATACCTACGGCCCATTTAGAGCAGGGGTGTCAAACATACGGCCCGCGGGTCAAGACCGGCCCGCTGGGTGGTTCAATCTGGCATGCTTGATGAATTTTACAAGTGAAAAAAAATGCACAAACACTCCATGTTGGTGATGTTTTGTCAAATTATATTTCATTGAAAATGAAGATTTTCTTATAAACTTGTACTTATTTGCGTGAAAACAAAAGAAAAAAAAAATGGACTTAATGTTATTTATAGGTAATTATGTTATGACTGTACTGGTCCCACCCACTTGATCTACTCAAGGCTGTACATGGGCCCTGAACCAAAATGAGTGACAAACTAGTGACCTTCTAGCTGTAAGGCAAGACCACTAATCGCTTGCATCGTGTTGCCCCAACTACCTAGGCAAATGTGGTCTAGGGCAGTGTTTCCCAAACTTTTTTCTGGGGACACATTTTAAAAGTCACAAATCTTCGCAACGCAAGTCAATAGATATTATTCGTAAACTCCTGGGAAACATGATGGTAGACGACCCAAAAAAATCTCTTGCGACCCATCTGAGGGTCGTTACCCAGTGTTTGGGAAACAATGGTCTAGGGTACTTAAATCCATATACTGTAGGGTATATACTGTAATATAATATTCGGCTTATATTGTACCTATTTATTGTATTCCACAAGTGTTATCATCATTTATTCAAAGTTTAATTTTTTAATTTTTTTTTTATTT
>NC_024313.1:794431-796104 GCF_000523025.1 Cynoglossus semilaevis
CTTTTAACTAAATGGAATAGTAATTGACAAAATTACTTTTATGTTGTAAATGGAGACGGTTCATAAAATGGTCGGTGTCTTTATATATTTAGAAAAATGTAGTCTCTTTTTTTTAGATCCTATTCATTCTTTTGAAAGTACTTTTAAAATCAATAAACTATTTCCGGTTTTACTTTGGGGGCTTTGCTTTTTAAAACTGGTAACTACGTCAATTCTGATTTATTATAGTGTAGTAGAATAAAATTGACGTATTGACTATTATACGTATGAATATTTATCAGACATATTCCTTATAGTCTTCGCACTTATGAACTGTATGATAATTATACTGTTTATAAAGGCGAGAACCATAAGGAGTAAGTCTTTTGGCTACTGCTGGCTACCATCCTACGTCACCGTTTGTTGACGTGTGGTTTAAGCAGGGAGGCTACTGTCTTGGTCGGCAACTTACAAACCCATATCCAAAAGAAAATTGGAGAAGTGGAGGCACTCACGAGGTCTCCAATAAACGTTTAGGTTCCAACAATGGCGGCAGACTGGGAAGAAATTCGACGTCTGGCGGCAGACTTTCAGAGAGCGCAGTTTGCTGACACAGTGCAAAGGTATAGGCACCCTATCAGCTAGGCTAATGTTAGCCGGTGTGAAACTGCTTAATAGATGGGTTTCTAAACACAGACAAATGTTGGTGGCTATGACATACTAACAACAACAATGCTATACTTTGTTTTAAACTACACACAGGCTGTCGGAGAGGAACTGCATTGAAATCATTGCGAAACTGGTTCAGGAAAAGAAGCTCGAAGTTCTGCACACTCTAGACGGGAAGGAGTACATCACCCCAGCACAGATCAGCAGGGAGATCCGAGATGAGCTCTACGTGCACGGAGGTGAAGCGTTGACGCTAAACGAAAAAGAAAAAAAAATTGCTTTATTATGTCAGGTGTATTTTCTAAGTGAGTGGCTTCAACCCAGAAACTGACAGGTAACCTGAAACTGACAGGTAACAGCTGTCGCATACGCTGACCTAACGTTTATACATCAATTTTAACTTGATATGGTGCTTTGCAAATGGCCAATAATATGATGAAAATGGAGATCACTTGCTGTGAGCGACTGCCGTATCAGCAAGAAAGTCTGTAGTAAAATATATACTAAGCGCTCATAAGTTCCCATGTGCTCATGTGGATTTAAAAAAATGAGGGACCAAAATCAATGTATTTTTATAAACTGACGAACTTCAAATTAAAAACTTCAGGTATGACAGCTAATTTCATTCAGCTGTGTACTAGGAAAAGTATAATTTATGCACATGTCACTAACATTGTTTATACCTTTGTAAGCGTAATAACTTTGTTGTTTTTGTTTTTACAGGTCGGATCAACATTGTTGACCTGCAGCAGGTGTGTATATATTAGTTGTAAAAATCATTTTATTGTAAACATTGAAATACAATATTCAAAAATACTAATGTTCAAATAGTATTAATAATAAACATCTACCGTATATACTCGCACATAAGCCGAATTTAAAGCACCAAAAAATACCTGCGACACCAAGTCGAACGTATGGTCAAAAATGTCATTTCACTTATAAATGTATTCAATCCACAATCTACAACTGATATTTAATATTTATTTTAACTGTACCACTGATTTAGTAAGAATTTTTTTTTT
>NC_024313.1:796204-801174 GCF_000523025.1 Cynoglossus semilaevis
CGGCCGACCGATATTATTGGCCCGATAATAGCATATTATGTAATATATGTAAGAAACGTTATCAGTGTTTTTTTTCTCCAATAATAAAAACCTGATAACGCAATGCCTGGCTTTTGCCAAATGATGTGCGCCCTAAAAATACTTTGGGGGATAAACAGCTGTACGTTAAAGTTAAAGTCACTAGATGGCAGCATTGCAGCTCACTTAAAAATCTCATACTCATACAGTGGTTTGTACAGATTCATAAACAAATATTACCAGGCCTATATTGGTATTGGTTAATATCAGAATCATAAATTAAGTGTTTGGAAATAGTGCCATATCGGATATCGGCAAAAAGTTAATATCGGACATCCTTACTAAAAACATAAACAGTATACAGCAAGAAATTTTTGTTTTAGAGGTAGCAGCCAGATGCATTTTTAAAATGTGGAGGTATTTTCTCCTGCAGTTTTTCAGTTATCAACTTACCTGCCACTGCATCCATGTTTAACAGACATCAGCTCCTCAGGTAGTGGCTACACATACTCAGGGAAAATGAGATTTTATTGTAATCAAATATTAATAATTCAGATATTTTTATTGCCGGCTTGCTTTTTATACTCTTAATGGGAACGTTGAGGAACATCGATTCAGATGTGGAGTGTGTTTATTTTTCTATGAGCAGTTCTAGCGCTTTGATTAAATTTTCAATGAAATGAAATCTACTTTAATGTCCCGGTGGGTAAACGCATCTATAGTTCCGCAGGCAGTCTATATAAAAAAAATGAAACAACATAGTAACAGAAAAAAGTATAAAATACAATAACGGAAAATTAAATAAAGCAAGTACATTAAGCGTTAGACAAAATCATGAATATTTCACATTATCCAGGGCCGACTGTGTCTTGTATGAATGTAGGTCTACTTCTGTGAGTTATCACACAGTTTCTTTGCGTACTTTTCATCATATCACACACGTTCGATAACCGTGAGCGATGCACTAAAAGCACTAATAAGAAATCCCTGCTGTTGGTGTTTTATCTCTCAGGTCGAAAAAGCGCTTCAAATGCAGTCGTCACTAAAAGTTTTTTTTTTCTATAAAATTTCAATTAATTGGTCCGAAAACTATAATTTATTTATTGCAAATTTTTATTTATTTTTTTGTTCGTCAATGCATGACAGGCAGAACAATTAATTATTCTTCACTAGGTGGCAGTAGATGGCTATGAAAACTAAAAAAAAACTGTCAGAGCTCTTTAGGATCTTTGTGAGTGTCTTTCTTCAATTCCTGCCAGTATATCAACGTTGTCTTCAACTAAACAGGCTGAGATTTTAGTCAATTATGAGGTCATTTAAACTACAAGGTTATTATAAAGAATTTTTAGCATTCTTGTAGAAGTAAAAGTTTAATATACAAATATCCCGGGAAAAACTGCCAACTGGTTTTAACCTCTGTCTCACTTTGTCATGTTCTCCAGGGTTTCCAGGGCAAAAATGGTCCTCACGGGCCCCCAGGTGTCGTTGGACCTCAGGTAGGAAGAAGAATCAGCCCATTGGTTAATACTTTTTTTTTTTTTTTGCATTTTTTGAAGCTTCACATGACTTCATCGAACATTTCAGGGTAAATCTGGAGAGACAGGGCCAACTGGAGACAGAGGCCATCCAGGTTCACCGGGACCACCCGGTGAGCACGGTTTACCAGGATCGGCTGGAAAGGAGGGCGCCAAGGTGGGTGGTGTTTGTCATAATGTCAGTCTCATAATCACTTCACAGCGTAGTCTAGTAAAAGCTCCTCCACTCCTCCCCCCCCTCCCACCATAGCACAGCCGGTATTTCTCGCGTCCTCTGTCTCATCCTTCTCTCTAATTCGCTAATAAACAACACACAGGACACACTGCGGTGTTGGGTGTATGTCGACTCATGGAAGATAAATGTTCTTCCCTTTCATCTCACCACAAAAATGTGCATGTGTGTGCGATTTCAAGGGAGATCCAGGTCCACCAGGTGCCCTAGGGAAAACTGGTCCCCCCGGACACCAAGGCTTCAGAGGGAGCAGAGGGAACCCTGGTGCAACGGTAACACATCTTATACCTTTACCTTGTGAAAATATTTAGTCTTTAATGTAATGTCCTCTAAGACCTGAAGGGAATGTCTGTACTGAAGGGAGTCTAACAGCAGTACGTTAGAGAACATTTGTATTTTTGCTAAGTGTCCAATTTCCTTGGCTAGCTTTTCCTCTTTATTAAGCAATTTGAAACTTTTACCAATTTGTTGCTTGCTCATTTTCTTGCTCTACCTGCTTCTACTGCGCTAACGTTATCTCGTTTGCAATGCTGTTTAGCTCTATGCTACACTAGGAGATAACCCTAGCTTCCATTTTGTAAACTTTTTTTTTTTTTAATAATCATATTTGTAGAAAACAAAAAAGTTTAAGTGTCTTTCTTCAATTCCTGCCAGTATATTAGCATTGTCTTCCACTAAACAGGAGTAAATATTTATTGAAAAAAAAAAACTAGAATATTATTATATTGCATTACATATACTTTTTATGCCTGATGGTAAACATGTCCCATGGCTCTAAAAAGATTGGGAAACATGGGCTTAGACTAAGCTAAGAGCTTAGTTTACATTAAAATCAAGCACTATCTTATCACTTCCTTTCAGCTCCTTACATAACCACTCTACACCACAGCCAGTTCAATACTAGCTATTATGACGTTAAATTATTCAGTAACCCCAATATTTCTGTTGTACCTTAATTTCCGTACTTTAGGCCGTTACGTTTTCTACATACTTTGAGCCCTGCAGATTAAACAATGATAACGAGCTTCACGCCGCTAATGCATTTAGCCTCGTCACATCAGACCAATGGAATTATCGAACAGGTGTCAGTTAACGAGTGAAACTGTTAACCATAAACCATATGCATAAACACTATCATGCATTTAAAGTGGCACTCCGAGTTGAGTGGGAAAGCGTTGATGACGAGCGGCGAGTTTTTACAAACACTGACCGCATGCGAAGCGTAGCTTTTGCTCAAGTCCGCCATTGGATGCTGACGGCGTGGAGAAAACACGGGTCAGAAAACTCCACTATCACCAAAGGCTGGACTGCTGCGTGATTGAGAGGACAGCACAAGGTCAAGGTCCGAAGTAATATTGAGAGCGACAACATAAGAGACTGAAAAAGTGACGAAGTAATTCTGAGGCTGTTCAATTCCGACACGGAAAACGACCACTTTAGTGGTTTTAGTGCGCAGGAGGAAATTGAAGATAGTGATAAATGACTTTTCTGGTAGGCTAACCAGCCGTGTTACTGGCACTGTTCGGGAAAAAAAAATAATTAAGAAGTTTAATTTTAAATTTTTTTTTTACTGCAAGTGCAAAGTTCTTGCGTAAACGCCAGTCCGGACGCCAACAACCAACAACAACAACAACAAACCCCAAACATTCTTGTCTTTTAGCATCTTACCTGCTGCCGCTTCAGATCCGTGGTGGATGCTTTCGACCTGCGCAGTCTTTTCCGTGACAATAAGCACATTCGCGTGGCTTTGCGTCCGCCGGTGCATTGATTTTAATGCTCCGGTCTCGTAGGTCTTACGTAGTTATTTATTTATTTAATTCCGCTTTTGTTTGGATTTTAGTAAAACCTCCATTTTGACTTAACAGAAACATTTTTCTTGTCTCTTGGATATTGTAAACACAACAAAAATCAGATTATTGTTCAGTCACAACATAGACTAGGGGTTCCAATTTACATAAACACATTCAAATAACAAAAAATATGCTCAACATTTAATGAAATAACTGTAAATAAAATGTATGTAAACTGCAAATGAAACTATAACCTTATTATTGTCATCAGTTGATAACCTATGGTACAAACCTGCAGGTTTTCTGCAGCCCTCTAGGTGGCGCTATACAGACTGGCTGATTAAACCTTCTTCCTACAGAGTATGATGCGTTGGTGAGGTTGGGAATCCCAGATCCGTCTAACTACATCAAAAAGCGTTTCAAGTCCAACAAGCTGCTGTTCCTCAGAGGGGCCTGCGTGGGTCAGTCTCTGGTTGACCAGGTGGAGGCCTCGTTGGAGGAAGCCGTCAACTCAGCCACCTGGATCGACATGCAGGTGCTCACATGTTACAGTAGAGTACAGTTTGTTAACCCATTGTCAACAAAACGGTAACATGATACACTACCGGTCAAAAGTTTTAGAACACACACACTTTTTCCAGTTTTTTACTGAAAATTATTCAGTTTATTGTGTCATTGCACTCTGACATTAAAGCATAGAACAAATAAGCGATTTGAGTTGAAAAAGAAATCATGGAATCAATTTATAGACCAAAATGTATTCTAAATTTTAGAATAGCCACCTTTGGCAGATATAACAGCTTTCTACAATAGAAATCAAATATTCTTCAGAACGTTCTTCCCAAGTCTGTTGCAGAAGTTCTCATAAATGTGTGGCACTTGGTAGGTTGCTTGGCTTTCACTCTTCTGTCCGGTTCTTCCCAAACCAGCTCCATGGGGTTTAAGTCTGGAGACTGTGCTGGCCACTCCATGTTTTCAAGCTTACCATCTTGTTCTTTTTTCCTGATGTAGTTTAGCCATAGCTTGGACTTGTGTTTTGGGTCATTATCTTGCTGTAGGATGAACCTCTGACCAACTAGTTCACAGTGCCGTTCGCTCTGTACAAGTCACCGACCCTGCATCCCACTTCCTCCTCCATGTTTGACAGTTGATGTCACACACAGTTTCCCCCGGAGTGTCTTTTGATGGTGAAGAAAACTGTACTCACTGACACCTTGACTTTCTTTGCAAATTCCCTGTAGGAAAGACCAACATTTTTAGGTGTTATGACGGTCTGTCTCTCTTCCATTGTTAATTGCCTTTTTCTCGCCATTTTTGTAGCAACACACTACTTTCTGCAGTACAATTCTGTTCACCTGATGCTCATGAGGGTCTGGTACCACAGTGTGTTCCAAC
>NC_024313.1:803750-814671 GCF_000523025.1 Cynoglossus semilaevis
ATCGATAGATAGATATTAGGGCCGGCAACTAAACATGTTATTAACTTATTAATTAATGAACGTCGACAATTATTTATTGCGCTTTTTTTGTTTCGTTTATGTAGACGAAACCCAGGTGAACATTGCCAAGCACGTATTGAAGAGCCTGTGCACAGATGTGACCAACATCCTGGTGAACTCTCTGGCTGCTGACCTGATGATGTCTGTGGAGAACCCCAGCACCATCACTAATGAGGTCAGGGGAACACCACCGATGGTGTCCATTTTTGTTTTGTTTTTTAACGCACTGTCAAACTTACTTTTACTCTTAACTTGGTTGTGTCGCCTCAGGTCAGAGTGAAGATTTTGAGCAAACTGTCAGAAGAAACCAAAGGACCTCTTATGAAGCTGCACAACTGCCTGAACGGAAAAGTGAGTAAAAGCGTCATTAGGTGATTTCTGTGCGATAGACGGAAACTTTTTTTTTTTTTTTTCACTTTCTGTTTAATTCCAGACAATTGAAGACTTTGTGACCAACCTGGAGCTATCGGCAGAGGTTTGCGGATTCATGCTGAAAAAAGGAGACAAAAAGAAAGAGAGGTACTTGTTATTATAAGTCTGATGACTGGTCATTTAAGGGGAAAAGACATTTTTGAAAGTTTTGATTTTAAAGAGCAAAGAAATTTTGAAACAAAAATTTCTAACTCATGTTTTATCTGATGTATTTACACCGTGGTGACGATACTAGAAGAATAAAGAAAAGCAGGAATTGCTTAAAAAAAAATTAGCACCAATCTTTGCACCATTATTATTTATATGTTACCGTAATTTCCGGACTATAAGCCGCTACTTTTTCACACACTTAAACAATGATGCGGCTAATTTATGGATCTTTACGGGCTAGCCAAGTTCATACCGCTAGCAATCAATGACTTTTCTGGCAGGCTACTGTGTGTTACACTAGTAGCGTATGTCTGTCTGTGAATGGCTGTGTGCATATATGTTGGAGGGGCGCACGTATTTTTAAATTTAGTGGGTGCGGCTTATATTCAGGTGCGCTTCAGAAATTATGGTACTCGTGGCCAAGCCTAAAAATGACTCTAGTAATGACATCTTCAGCGATCCTGGATATACCCAACCCCTTGAAGATCTCTGATGATCATACTACCAGAATTGGGACACTAGAATTGGTTTTTGAACCATGTTAAAAGGAGATAACAGATTTTGAAAATTTTAAATAAGACTTTATTATTGTATTATATTATTATGATACTTTTTATATATATGTATATATGTATGTGTATATATATGTATATGGATTTTTATATGTATATATATATGTATATATATGTGTATATATGTATATGTATATATATGTATATACACGTGTATATATATTATATGTATTTTATACATGATAATTTTTCATTTCATTGTGATTACAGGTATTGTATTTTATTGCATCCAATCAGTCAGGGTTTATAGATCCATAAATCCCCTTTTAATCTGCTATAGTAATCAACATCTGACGATCACAGCGCGTTCTGTCACCTGATGTAACCAAACATTGACATCTTTGCAGTGTTAATGGTGTCATCTTATGTACTGTTACTGTGTAGCTTTCTTTCTGTTGTCTGTCGTACCACGTTTACTGTAAGGCTTTTATGCCCAGCTTCTCAAATAAAGAGTTCAACTGTTGACATCTGTGTTCCGCAGACAGGCTCTGTTCACACACCGCCAGGCTCTGACTGAGCAGCTGAAGCAGTCGGAGGACCCTGCTCTGGTTCTCCACCTGACCAGTGTGCTGCTGTTCCAGGCTAGCACCCACTGCATGCTGCACGCTCCAGGGCGGTGTGTGCCTCAGATCATCGGCACACTCATGGGACACATCCCAACGGTTTGTCTGACCCTGCCTGTCCCTGACCACTACTATCAACAGCATTCTTTTTTTCTGTTATTTAATATTTCTATTATAATTTATTGAATTTTTAAAGCATGTACTGCAGTACTCTTTTTTTTTTCCTTATCTGGGATAAGCCAAATTTTGTCTTTCTGTCATTCCGCACATTCCCTTTCTTAAATTTCGACAGTCTGTGACTATCTCATAAATGTGAAACAGGTCACAGGGGTCAAATGCAGTAACTATCATCTTGTGGCCCATGGACCAAATCTGGCCCACAGAACCAGTCAATTAAGCCTGCAACTGGATTCCAAAATAAACATCAAATAATAATGTTAAACGAAGAATGCGTAGGGATGTCCGATATTACATAATTTGGCTAACACCATGCCGATAATATCGGTTGGCCGATTATATACATCCCTAAAAATGTATTTTTTTAAAATGTATTATTTTATTATTTAAATCTGGCCCGCCAAACCTTTCCAATTTATTATTTTATTGTTTAAATCTGGCCCGCCAAACCTTTCCAAATTATATATTTATATTATCATTATACTTTTGCCTTTTCCCTGCAATACACACGTTTCCCCAATAGGTGGAGTAGAAAATGATAGAGCATTTTAGCCAGTATGCATGACTTTTACATGTCATTTATCTTAGTTCACACGAACACTACTTCTATCTGCCCATCTATCAATTTTCAGGACAATTGCGGCCCACGTGTCAAAAAGTTTGCCCTAAGTTGTTTGTCCCGAAAAATTCTGTCCTTCTGATATAGTTGGCGTGTCAAAAAGTTTTGCCCTAAGCTGTCCCGAAAAATTCTGTCCTTCTGATATAGTTGGTCTAGGTTTTTCTGTCAAATTGACTTGACATACGACTTCTGTGTTTCCATTGCATAACGTAACGCGGGCATTGCATCAGTTTATCTTATCACTGTTTACTTCCACCACTTCATCACTGCAGCTGTTGCTAGGCTCCACGTGTTGCGATGGAGCATCTGCTCGACTGCATATTGAGATACCGTGCTGAAGTGTTGACTTTATGTGCACCATGTGTCGCTACAGGAGCAGCTTCAGCTGCTGACGACTTACCAGAGCCTGGTGGTGAAACAGCTTGTGAGTCAGAGTCAGGGCAGGAAGAAGCAGGAGGATCAAGATGAGGTGGAGGATCAAGATGAGGAAAAACGCAACCTCCGAGCCCAGCTCATGACCCTGACGCCGGAGGTGAAGGCGCTGGTGCTGTCGCCGAGGAAGACGTCCATCAATGAGGACTGAGCGATTCCTAGGGGAAAAACAAACATGAAGGCTGAATCGGATCAAAGATATATATTTTTTGCTCTAAAATAGTAACCACAAATACTACTCCAAGGGTAGTTTGTAAAACATACCTATGGACATAAGTCTAATTTATTAATGTCAAGTCCTTGTGGGATGTTTGTCTGTTTAAAAACAGGTGCATCATCAACATCCTCAATGAGGTTGTGACTTTTTCCTGCCGACAATAAAAGCTAATCTCATCTTTTTGGTCCGTTTGTTTGTTCAATGTGAACCAGGAATCTATTTAAAGACACCAGTTTATGCCTTAACCCAGATATTGGCTGTTGCTTCTAAAATGGCTGTCCAGTCACATACATACATATATAAACATGTATATACTATATGTATGCATGGTATATATATATAGATATATATATATATATACATATATACACATACATATATGTGTATATGTATATATACTGTATATATGAAAATAAAATTGGATTAATCTTATACATGTTATTACTCTGAATGCTAAGACGCCGAATGCCTTATATAGTGAAAAATCGGTGTGTGACAGCATCTGGCAAAAAAAAACAAAAAAAAAACACAATTAAGAGAAAAGCACTGTAACACAAATTACGTTGATGACCACAAACGTGATTTTCTTAGAAAATTTTCATTAACTTTGTCTCCCTCCTGTGGTACCTTATGTATCTTCACTTGCTTTTGCAAAAAAAATATTAAGGCATTTATGTGCAGGTTCTCTTTTGTGGCACTAGGGGGCAACACTAGCCCATCCCAACCCTGTGTATTTTGATTTCATGGTCCATAAAACAGGTTGTACGGTCTCAAAAATAAAATTAAACTTATACATTAAAATTATACCACAACTAAAGAATTAGTTCTGACAACAAATGGTCGTCACAAATGTGGGAAAACACTGTAAATGCAACTACGAGAACTGCTGATCTACTTCATGGTGACACAATTGGTTTGAACTTGACACATAGTGTGGGGGGCTGCATGTGGTTACCAGCGACCATTGAATGACATCATCATTTTTGCATCTACGGGGGTCTGTAGTATTAGAGAATATTGAATAATCAAACAGAGCTATTAAATTAGATGTGCCTCTGTGAACAACCATCCAGACTATTTTTAGTTTGTATATATACATATTTTTTTCTGGCGGGTGGGAGGGGAAAGCCTTTTGAAATTTGTCTTGAAATTCATATAAAAAGAGACACCATAAATGTATATTTACTTACAATCACAATGATTAATTTTCAATGTTCACACATTTTACTCCTCCTCCTCCTCCTCCTCCTACTCCAGCGGCTCCTCGCACGTAGCTGTGGTAAGTGCTCTGTGTGGAGGCAGGCGTAGTGTCTGCATCCTGGCAGTAGAGGAGGATATATGTGTGAGGTCATAGTACACACCAGCACATGCTCCATGTTGCCTTGGAAACCAGCATCCTTTCACTGAGGCCTCATTTCATTTCATTTTTTTTTTTCTTCTTTTTTTAGTCTATTTTTTCTCTCCAATGCCTGCAGGTTTGGCTTAAACACAGACTCAAAATTAGATGTGCTTCCCACTACCATATTATTGGCTGGATAACATGAGACACTAATGCTTGACTTTTTTGTATTGTTAAAAAAACAACAGAGTAATCTTTTTTAATTTAAATTCAACAGCCTGTCTAGAGAAGATACAAACTTAATCCTAGTCTGGTTTCTCACTGATTTTTTTTTTTAATAGTTGCATGCATAAAGTAAAGAGGGGCAAACAAAGTGTCAAACTGTGTGGTACTTGTACCACCAGTAGAGCGCTCTCTAGTGGTATGTGGGGAAATTTCATATTTTCACATTTTCAACTGAATAAATCTGAAACATGCCATGTACAATTAATACAACATTTAAACATAAACATCTCTCCTGTGTGGTAGAAGCTAGTAGGGAAGGCCTATGCTGCTATATTCTAATGTTGGTCATCATGGTGGGACTCAGAGAGCTCCTTTTTTTTTTTTAAGAAAAATGTCTACCATACAAAACACTTTTTGAACTACCTTTTAAGTAGCTAGTATATTTATCGGGTCCACGTTTGTTATAAAAACTGACACTTACTTACGGCTTTTTGAAGGGAAGTCGATGGTTACCAAACTTTTCCATGCTAAAACGGAATTAGCATCTAGCCAGAACGCCATTTTCAAAACCATAAAGTTACAAAATAAAATTAAAAATACTTTACTAACTAACATTTAACATGTATTTTCTTTATGTTATTTACTATTCAATAATTATCGCGTGTGTTTAGCATAAGAACATTATTAACAAACCTGTACTAGCCACACGCTAGCTTTGAGGAGCAGCGCTGCTTGATAACAGGCGCAAACCGCTAAATCTACACCGATTAGGACGTCGTCATGCGGAAGTTGCAGCTGTCACAAGAGGTGTGTTCAGGTACCACCGGAAACTTGAGAAACCAACGATAACGCCGGTTTACGTGTGATACGGTTCAGGACAAATGGTTATTAAAAAATCATCTGCTCTGTATTTTCTTGTTTCGCATTATATTATTATTATTTAAAAAAAAGAGAGATATAAATCACTTTTGTTTGTTTTTTTCTTTTACCAGACAAAATAAAATCAATGTGTTTTGGATGTTTAAAAAAAACAGATAAAAAATCACTTTTGGGTTTTTTTCTTTTACCAGGTAAAATAAAATCAATGTGTTTTGGATGTTTTAATTAAACATATATACATAAAATGAATATTTAAGAAAGCAGTTTTATTTATTTTTAATCTCGTTGTAAGATTTTCTGAACTTTAGATATATCTTTAATAATCTGTGTGATTTTACATCATATTCATAGACGAGCTAAAGTGGACCAGAAGGGATCCATGTTTATCCAGTCAATGACTCATGTTGTTCAGGTACAAGCCGAAGTACCTCTGTACACAGTGTACTAACCTGGTTTCCTTGACAGTGTACAACAACAACTGTTAGCCTTGGAAAAGATTTGCATAAATTTAGAGGGAAAGCGAGCAAAGCAGCCTAACTTCTTCTCCACCTTTTCCGTAAGGGCCTCGTGATGTCATCGTGACGCATGATGACATCATCATGATGCATGACGCATGATGACTGGTCTACAGACTGGAGATTTAACGTGTCTCTATATTTGTCTTCTTTTAATATCAGTTGCCTCTGTTACCATGTTTGGCTAATCGGCAACATTTACTGCGCTTCGGTAAATTTCTTCAAAAAGAAGAAGTGCGCTTGCTTCGACTTGTCACTACCTCCTCGGTTGAACATCACTTTCTCGCGCATCACCGCACGTCCTCCTGAGAGATGTGCAAGTTGCTGTTGCTAAGTAATACCCTTCAGTGCGATGATTAAAGTGAGCTTCAAAGCTGCAGCTTTGCTCATTACTTACCGCTGGCTGTATAATGAATCCCCAGCGTGGAAGCTGATTAGCGGTACCCTCTTTTTTGGTCTGGAGCAAATCAAACGCAATTCGTCTCACTGGAAGTATCTGCGCCCAGCAGAGCTTCTGAGGTCACTGCCATACCAAAAATCTGTTTAGCCAAAATATTTGTTCACATATTGTTTCCAGATGGGATGCTAATATGTTGCAGCAGTCTGGTTTGTTTTGCTTGGGGATAGATCAGGAATAGTGTCTATGCGCAGTCTAGTTTGTTTTGCTGTCAACCCCCACCTAGTCTGAGTGGGCTCCGGATATTCCCCTAATGGGTCAGTTCCAGATTACACATGGGGATAGATCAGGAATAGTGTCTATGAAGATTCTCAGCCATCCAGGTCATGGTCAAGGTTGAAGAGTTCTGTTGGGCAACTGGACGTCCAAGAGGCTTCTTCAGGACAGCAAATATGTACTCTGGGTGTGACAAAAAAATAAAGCTACTTCGTCTCCACGCTGTTAGGTGGGGAGTTGATAATAAAGACCCCAACTTCCCTGTTTCTGTTTACCTCTGCTTCTCCCCGCTGTTGGGTGGGGAGTTGATAATAAAGACCCCAACTTCCCTGTTTCTGTTTACCTCTGCTGTGGACAAAGCACAAAGTGAAGGGAGTTAGCCCCGGAGCTAATGTTAGCTTCAGCACTGTTCGGGGAAAAAAAGCATTTATTTAATTAAAACCTTTCTGTGTAAATATCCCATGTTACAACGTAGATACCTGCGGCTTATAGAGAAGTGCGGCCTATATATGTACAATTATTTTTTACTTTTTAAATTTAGTGGGTGCGGCTTATATTCAGGTGCGCTCAATAGTCTGGAAATTATGGTACTTTGGAGAGGCACTGAGAAAAAAAACACATTTTTGTCATAATGCTAGAATTATAAACACATGAAATAACTGCTTTTTATTATTATTGAATTCTGCGTATATGTATAAAAAGGTGCAGTGATTGTGACATTATCACATGGAGAAGTACCATTCGGCGTAAAGGTCACTCCCACAAAAGCTTTCGGCTGAGAAGGTGACAGGACGTGGAGTCACCGAGTGGAAAAAGGAGATGGAGATACTATACCACTAGAGGCTCATGGGTTTAAGGGAAGGAAGACGTGAAGATTACTGCTGCGACGGTTAGAGACAAGAGTTAAGCTATGGTGACCTTTGATGGGAGACGAAGAAGAATACGATCAAAGAACGACGAGAAAAGATGTAGAAAATACGTTGGTGATAGTGTCACTAGTGGCCCCTCCTATTCCCGTAGGTAACGTTAAATCATTCGTAATATTCCCTAAACAACTCAACTACTGAAATAGGGAATAATTCAAAACGCAAAAAAAAACAAAAAAAAAAAAAACGCAAATTGTATATTCTAAATTAACAAATAACTTTAGTCCCAATCAACTGGATTAAATACATTTAAATAAGAGTGAAACAAATTCTTAAATTATTGACTTGCCCTTCATGCGACATCGTAACAATCCTGTCTCAATGTTGCCTTTTGCAAATATTGACTGGGAGGTGGAAAGACAAACTTGACTCCACTGTGTTAGCGTAGGTGAGAGACATAGGTTCTTACGTACAATACGTGAGTTCCTGTAACCGTGTGGGGTTTTTTTTTTCTTCTTTCGCATTGAAAATCCTTAGTTAAATTGAGAGGAGAGTGATGATCTGCTAATAGCACAGAAAGCAAGCGCTCCCCCTGCTGGTCGATTTTGGTGGCTTACCCGTGTGCGTTACAAAGGGACACGTTTATTTACACTACACACGTTTCCACACAAACACAGCTCCCAGAAGATTTTACAATGTAAGAAAGGCCTATTTCTTTATTACATTCCACGAGTACAGTACACCAAAATTGCACATTTTCACCAGATGATAGCAGCAATCTGACTGGCAATAAGGACTAATCATTAGGCACATTGAAAAAAAAACAAACAAAAAAAAAAAAAAAAAAAAAACACAAAAGTTTACCAACAGTTTAAAATAGTCATGGCCATCAACCTGACCACTTCCATTTTCTTAATTTACATGCTGTGTAAAACAACCTATACACTCCTTTTATGTATAGTAGCAAGTACAGAGAAAAAATGCTCCAGTCGAAACACAACAGCACCTGCCTTTGAAGTTAAAGAGACACAAACCAAAAAAGTATCTGTGTACTCTCAGGCACATCATGTGCCACTCAGTGCATTTCAGCAGTTATTGTGGTAGTTGTTAAGTTTCCTTAGATGTATATTTTCCCTCGGAAAAAAAAAAAAAAAAAAAAAAAACCTTCTAAAGAAATAAGATCGGTGGAAGAGATACCATAGCAACGAAGTGACAACCAGTGTATTCACATCTCTGGAGTTAAATGTCATGTTAATGCGTGCATTGTGTGCTGCAATGCATTCTGGTCTATTTAGTGAATAAAGGGCTAAGTATTCATCGGTAAAGTCCAAAAAGGGTCAGTGGATTGCTCTTAAGACATTTCGATCGATTTAAAGGCGTAGTCGAGATTTTCGCAGTTGACTGTACAAAAGAATCAGTGGTATATGTCCTTTAAAGAAAGAAGAAAAAAAAAAAAAAAAACACATCCCCCTCTTGGTTTAGTAGTAGAGTCTCATAAGGGCAATCATCAGGACCACGGAGAACAGTGTGGTGAGCTGGAAATAAGACACGCCCCTCATGCTGCCACGGAGATAAACAAACTGTTACTTCAAAGCATACGTGTCAAACTCAGAAGCTTCGAAAGTGTTTAACTGCCTCATAATAAAGTTGTTGTTGTTTCATAATTTGATAAATTATTTTATTTACACACAGCAAAGAACAATATTTATAACTTGTGATGCCCCCCCCCCCCCCCCCCCCAAATGAGTTTGACACCCCTGCTTTAAAGGGAACAAATCGTATAAACCGACACGAGTACAAATATTTTCATTTGTGTACTCACGCAACATTGAGAGTACTGTCACCGACACTTCTTTAAGTTGGGTTGGAAAAAAAAAAAAACGCATTGAACCGGAGGGCAGTGTTAAAACTACGGGAAATGTGTGATGCGATGACAAACGCTTACAATCCTCCGACACAATATATATATATGGCAGTGTTAAAACTACGGGAAATGTGTGATGCGATGACAAACGCTTACAATCCTCCGACACAATATATATATATAATAAAACAAAGGTTAAATAAATAAACCAAAAAACCATAAATAAAAAAACGAAACATTCTGAATAGTAGACACAGTCCATTGAACAGAAAGTGAGCAGAGCTTTTCACACCAAAAGCACGTTTCAATTGAAAACACTGTCTCCAGCTTTTCTGTAAACACAGCGCCACCTGGACTGTGCAGCAAAAATTAACACGCAGCATTTGTTGAGGTGTAAACGCCTCATCCACTGTGCTTGTAAACGGGGTCGCTGGATCGGCTTTTTTTTGGACTCGCGATACAGGTATTTTCAATGTATCGCACCTGATGCTGTTTCTGGTATCGGTGCATTCCCTTCAACGACAGCAACATCAACAGTACAAGTCTCGACACAATAACACCTGCACCACATGGGATGTGTGTGAAGTGCGTCACAGTTCGGCTGTTCCCGACTCTGCTGCACAGCTGTTCTCGCACTTATTATGATTTGGAAAAATAAAGACCTGAGCAGCCCACTTATACCAGGGTGCAGCTAAATGATCTCAGTGGTTCAAAAGCAAGCCGGGCCGAGTGTTGACATAGATGTAGTTGGAAGAATGGACGAATTCTACATGGTAGTGAAAAAGCCTGTTTGTTACAAGGAAGCAATCCAATTAAATCTACATTTTAATTTAATCAGGAGCTATGATATTTATTCTTTTTTTTTTCTTCATATAACAGTAGACATGTTATGTGTTTAGTCCAGGTTTATATATATATATGTATATACATACACATATACATATATACATACATATACACACATATATATATATATACACATATATATACACATAAATATATATATACATATATATACACACATAACTTGTACACTACCTCCAAAACTTCTCATTTAACCATTGAAACTACAGCTGTTTGGCAAAGACTTAAGTGTAAGTGGTCAGTTCATATATATATATATATATATAGATATATATATATATACATACATATATATACACATATATATATACACACATATATATACATATATACACATATATACACACACACATATATATATATATATATATATACACATACGTAGATATATACATATGTACACTACTGGTCAAAAGTTTTAGAACACCCTAATTTTTCCAGTTATTTATTGCAATTCAAGTCGTGCAAGTCCTA
>NC_024313.1:815212-855589 GCF_000523025.1 Cynoglossus semilaevis
GCCTAGTTGGTCAGAGGTTCATCCTACAGCAAGATAATGACCCAAAACACAAGTCCAAGCTATGCCGAACCTACCTCAGGAAAAAAGAACAAGATGGTAAGCTTGAAGTCTCCAGACTTAAACCCCATCGAGCTGGTTTGGGATGAACTGGTGCCACACATTTATGGGAACTTCTGCAACAGACTTGGGAAGAACGTTCTGAAGAATATTTGATTTCTATTGTAGAAAGAATGCCACAAATGTATTCAGCTGTTATATCTGCCAAAGCTGGCTATTCTAAAATTTAGAATACATTTTGGTCTATAAATTGATTCCATGATTTCTTTTTCAACTCAAATTGCTTATTTGTTCTATGCTTTCATTTCAGAGTGCAGTGACACAATAAACTGAATAATTTTCAGTAAAAAACTGGAAAAAGTGTGGTGTTCTAAAACTTTTGACCGGTAGTGTATGTACATATGTGTAAATCTATATATACATATATATACATATACATACACATATATACACACATACATATATACACACTTATATATACATATATACACACATATATATATACATATATACACACACATATATACACATATATATATTATATATATATACATATATATGCCCTTGTACAAGTTGTAGCACTTAAAATGAATGGATTAAATATTCAAAATATTGCCAGGAAAGTTTAAATGTGGCAGAAACTATGTATTTCCACACAAGAGAAACTAAAATATAATATCAACTGTTATGGTTCCAAATTACATCTATATCTTAATTGTGATTTTGGATAACGACAGGAAAGGGAACGGGTACGTAAGTTATACAACTGCGGCTTAGCATTAGTAAAAAAGCAAATTTTTTAAATTAGTTTTTCACCTGCTGAGAAATGACCACTGTTAACAAAGGTATTTTTGGATTTGGTCATGGAGCACACTGGCCTTAGTAAAATGGCAATCGGACTACAAGTGGCAAACATACATCGAGTTAAGGTCAATGAGAAGTGTAAAACTTAAGATTCACGGGAACACATATCAGTCTGCGTTGAATGGCTGTCGCAATATATGGGCCGCAGTCATTTTTGGCTGTAGTTATTGTATAAAGGTCATCTCGGCCAATGGTATAACCTACAATAGTTGTGAGTCATGCAGTTCAGTATGCGTAGCATCGTTCTTTTGCATTGTATTTTATTTCAGTGGGTGCCACTTTCAGTCGGGAACGACTTCACAGATCAGACCAAAGATAGCTGTATTTATTCTGCGGAGATTTAACGGTAAACATTGTTGGATTTGACTTCAAACCACGGAGCGATGTTCACCACACACGTACACTGCGCTGGGCTGTATGCGCCTCTTTGTGTTTCCAGGCAACTGAGGAAGGAACTTAAAGTACTTGGGCATTAGGTCAAGGCAGGCATCTCGGAACTTCTTGATTCGCCAGTAGTAAATGAGTGGATTAAGGGCCGACTTGAGGTAGCACAGCCACAGGACCCACGTGCTGACTTGAAAAAAGCTGTCCTTCTGGTAGAAGCCGTCACTGAAGGTTGACACTAAACTATAGGCGGTGAACGGTGCCCAGCACACCGTAAACACAGAGAAGAGGATGAGTATGGTGGTGAAGGCACGGGTCTTGAAGCTCATGTCTATGTTCATTTGAAAGGGCCTCTGAAGGCTCAGCAGGCCAAGTTTGCTGGCCTGGCTCAGGCAGATACCGTCAGTGTGGCTGTGAATTCGAATGGCGTTGTGGCGAATGGTGTTCAGGATCCCCATGAACGTGTACAGCATGACCATAAATGGAATAAAGAAGAAAACTAGCATCAGGATCAGTACGTAGGCATGGTAGCCAGGCTTGGTGCTGTAGCCAAAAACGCACTGAGGGGCTCTGGGTGGGACCTGTAATGGAGGGGACCCGACAGCCAAAGGGAATGAAAATATTAAGGACAAACCCCACGTGGCCATGATCAGTACTTTGGCCCGCTGCGGACTGAGCTTATCTTGCTTTTGGACGATTATTAGAAAACGATCAACGCTTATTATGAGCAGCACGGCCACGCCTTCCACCACGAAGAACCAAAAGAGCATGGCTGACACGCGACAGAAGAGGTCCCCGAAAATCCAGTCGGTTGTTATGACCGTGACCAGAGCGAAGGGCATGTTCAAGATGGCCAGCATCATGTCGGCAAATGCCAGGCTTGCAAGGAGGGTGTTGATAGCCGAGCGCATGGCAGATCTCTGGTACACCATTACGCAAACCACCATGTTGCCCAACAGCGCCACAAGCAAGATGGCCACCATAAAAAAGCAAAAGAAGACCTGCAGAGGTAAACTGACACCATGCAGAGTCTCTGCGGCCTTCGCCGTAGGCGTGGCTGACTCTGGGGGCGTGGCATTCGCTGCGGAGATGTTTTCCATCTCCAGCTTAGGTGAAAAGCTCAACAGCCCCGTAAAGAGGCAGCAGAGACTGCTGTTGTTGTCCCTGGCCTCTTGCAGGGGAATGCTAGTGAAGTAAACCATTCTGCTCGAGGTGGAGCAAGCATCGCTGCCGGTGAGCTCACTCTGAGCATGGTGCAGTTGCCAGTGTTTCCAGATCAGTGGAACTTGATGGGGTCTTCATGGCTTCAGGTTCCTGCGACTTATAGAGAGAGATCAGAAATATATTTTAAAAAATACCTCATTATACAAATAATTATAAAAACTCTCAGCACTTCAAAGGACTAGGGATGTTAATCATCTAAATTAAACTGAGCATTTTTCTAGTTGACTTCCGAATTGTTTTTCTATGTTCTAGTATTAATTAAGGCATTTTGGAGTATAGACGTAATGTGCATAGTCAGCACTCTTACAGCTACCCTGTAAATATATGCATTGCTAATGAAACACATCCTGCAAAAAACCTAGAGAAAAAAAAAATTACAAACAAGAGTACAGACATTAGCATCTTAATTTTAAAAATAAAACATGATAAGAAAAGTACAATTTTAGGCAGATGTGTTTTTTTGTTGTATTGCATAGTATTATATAAAATATTAAAGGTATATTCAGAAGCGAGGGGACATAATGTTTTAACATGCATGCACGTTTTCACGACACTAGACTAAAAGCAAGCTGAACTTTTGCAAAAGGTTGTTAGCGCAGGCTAACATATACAGTAGTCCATAGCTATTTCACGGTTCGTCTTTCGTGGATTCACGACTTCATGGGTTTTTGAAACTGTATGTATAAAATATACTGTATCCCGGATTTGGATCTGCAAGAGATGTCACAGAAATGGGACGACGATTCTCATGTCTGATCCCAATACTGCAATTTTGAATATCTACCAATAATGTCAACAGAAATGGGACGACGATTCTGATCCCGATGTCTGATCCCAAATACTGCAATTTTGAATATCTACCAATACCAATATCAATCTGATACCTTTTTCTCCTCCAGCATGCCACAAGTTGCCGTTGCTAAGGTGATAGTGTCTCTGTTTTTGGCAATGACGTGCAAATGATTCTAAAATTTTGACCAACATCGTCCGACACTGATCCTCTGTATTGCATCAACCTATCCCTAGTTATCATTAAAAGTATGAAATAGTAAATAAATACATGATTACATTTCAAATATATGGTTTAAGAGCTGCAGGGAGGCGTATTAACACTTTAAAATGAGAAAGTAAAGAGTATTTTCCCAAAGAAGTAGAGTAGGTAGTCTAAATATGCACAGAGGAAATAAATAGCTTTTTCTTGACGGTTGCTAGATGTGTAGCGGCCAATGTCAACATGCATGTAGACAAGTCAAATATTGTAATAACACTTCTTATCACTTACAAACATCACACACAGCTTATTTCGGACTGTTATCATTTATAGTGACTGCTAAGCAAACGTCTGATATTAACCTGTGTTGTAAAGCGGACTATATAAAGTGCTGTAACCTCACAGGTCAAATTGAGCTCCCAAAATGACAAAAATATATCAATATTTAAACAGTGATCACATGTTTAAGACCCAGAAAAGCTCTTTCAGCACAAAACACGCTGGACATAAGCAATTGTTATCTAAACATATTTTCCTCGGGTTTACTGCGGGACTATTTATCAAGGTCCACATGCAGCCTGCAGTATGACCTCCTTCTAGCCTACTGCGGATGTTTGTCTTGACCTGAAAGTACTGTACATTAACTGTGAGGCACTTAGTCTCTCTGCGCGCTGGTGGAAGTCAACCTGTGTATTTGCCTACGTGTGTGTGCATCAAATGGAACTTTGATGTGCGCCACAGAGGGCAGAGAATTGTAAATGAGCAATCATGCGGAGGCCGCACTGCCATTTACACGTCATGTGAAGAAGAAGAGTAACACAAGGCTATTTTGTCTGTTTAGTTTAAGCACAATGTACAGGTTTGTTTCATCATAAAGGTAACATTGAATCACTTCTGTTGTGATCTGTGATGTAAAAATCCAAATTAAATAAAATGTATTTGTCCTAAAAGGAGAGGTGGGGAATGCCACTGGGGAAAACATAATGGCAGGGTTAACACGGAACATGAGTTGATTTGGGCAACATTCCTGGAAAATATACTTGAGGTGATTGGAAATAGTTCCAATATTTTATGTATGTAGCAAAGCTACAGAGAACAGTTGCTTGCCTGGAGGGATTGTAGCATCACTAGAAAATTATTTTCAACACAGTGAGTCCTTTGTTTACGACATCCTTGACCTAAAGCTTTTCTTGGTTACACTGTCATCTCCCATACATTTATTTTGTAAGTCATGTTCCATTATCACAACATACATATGTTTAAACCAATCCCGCACGGGAACTGGTTAGCGAACAAAGCGTACCGTGCTACATGCAGAAGACAACTTTGTTTACATTCTGTGTAATAAGCGCATAAGTACTCCCAATATATGTATGTAAAAAAAAAACAAGGATAACCTAATATATTATAAACTAAACATTATTTTTATATATATCGTTAACTAGCTACGAGGGCCATGAGGAATAGTTAGCTTGGCATTTATGACAAGTAACTTTGCAGGTCTACACACTGTGCCATTAAACAGTGAAGAAACATGCGGTATTTAGCACTATCACATATTATTAAAAGGAAATTTAGTACCTCGAAACTCGATGATGTTTTTTATACTTCATTACACTAGCTGGGAGTTGGGGGAGGGCAAAGAGACAGTGAACTCCAATAAGAACACTGTTGTGGATGTAGGTCCAACTCAGTGAACTCCAATAGGAACACTGTTGTGGATGTAGGTCCAACTGTTCTTAAGTGGACTCTATTACAATTTCAGTAACGTGATGTTCCTAAGACATTGAACCAAAAACCAAAAGATGCCCCATGCCCAACAACGACAGCAGACAAAACATATAAAAAAAATTTAAAAAAATACTAAAAGCCAATTCAAACGAACCAGCCCCTGGAATGCCTAAGAATGTTACTATAAATAATACCTAAATACCCCCAAGGTTATTGTATAAAAACAGTTTAACATTAAACTTTAATAACACTGTTTTTAAAAAATGCATAGATTAGATAAACAGAACTATATTAATCCCTCGGGAGTTCCCTTTGGGAAATCATGGGTTAAATGACAGCTAGATGACAGAGTTGCATAATTGTCCCCAGTGATTTTACTACTTACTTACTTACTAGTCAAGCTTTCTTTTTTTATTGGTCACATGTAAATGGAAAGGTGAATAAAAACAAAGATACAGTAAGTGCCCATACCAACGTTTACACTAGTAAGCACTTCCTGTGATAAGGATATTAATTATTAAATTTAATTAATACATTTAAATTACATTTACCTTGCTTATTTATTTATTTATTTATTATAGATTTCACTGCACGGTGCATTATATGTAACACAATGTTACATGGATGATTTGGTGGAGGAAAAAACACGACATTTTCAAGTAGAGGTCCTAAAATGAGTAGGCAACCTCTTATGGCCGCTACAAACAGCCGCTAGGTTTACATCTTTAAGATATTCAGATATTACCTTGTCACTTGATGTACCAATTTCCTTCGGTCACAATTGTGTTAATAATAAGGTGTACGACAGCCCTTTCGTACGCATTTCGTTATATTCGCGGTTGTCATTAAAGCCTTGTATCGTTGTGCTGCTATTTGCACACCGGTGTTTTTGCGTGTTTTTTTCCCTTACCTGGTCGACTCTTCCACGTTGAAACTCAAACGTCTTCGGGCGGCTGCATCTCGTTTCGCGGGCGACAATCTTTTCACCTTCTCGTCGTAGTTAAGGCATGAGGAGTAGTTCCACCTCGTTTACAAAAACCACCGCCGTTTGTAAAGTCTCTTTTCAAGCTGCGGGTCTATGTCTGTCGTTGTTGTTTTCCTCGGGGCGACAGAGACCGCAGCCTCCACCTACACAGACGAAGCCGGATAAAAGTGAAATCCGCATTCGGCTCGTGTCGCTTTGTTTCCCGTGTAGCAAGAGACAGACGGAGCTGAACGGACGGCGCTCGTTTAAATCAGGCGTCTGTACATACGTTTCATCTCTTTTCTACGAGCCTTGTCCTTCATGTTCTTTTTTTAACTACGAGATGTTGGCGCCGCATCGTCCACCATCACCTCTCGAAATTCACGAGTGAAAAGAACCCAAATAATCACTACAGTATTGCGAACTGCTCTCACTACCTGCAGCAGCGTGACGTCAGCAGCACACATTCCATTTCCGGTCCGACGTTTCAACATAAGAACTGATTTTTATTTACGTTACACCCAAACTTAGACTTTTTTTTATATTGTCCACATCTGGAATTCGGACATGTGTAGCATTTGTTACTTAAAATGAGTAAATATAATAAAACAAAGCAAGAATAGGCATTTTCGATATAACAAACATGGATAACTTAGGCGTCCGTGAAATTTGGAATACTTCTAGACCAATAAAGATCAAATAGAAAACTGGGTGAACTCTTCTGAGTTAACTTTAACGCAATTTTATCGTTTAAACGTATCCGTATTGAATTCGTCTATACATATAACAACCCATAAAAACAAATCACGATTGTATGTAGCACTTTCCATAATTATCTCGTCATATTTATCTATTTTTATACATCTATTTTACAAGTCAAGCTCTATTGTTGAATAAACATTCCTTTTAAACCACGTTGTTTTCCGCTTCAATGATAACATAGACACATTAGACTGTGATATGGCAGGAAAGACATGCCTATTTACCCACAACGTAAAAAAGAGTGGTTTCTTTGCAAGAAGTACCGGAAGTGTGTTTTCATACTACAATTCCTATCCACTGTGTTATGGAACACTAGTGTGTCGTTAAAAAAGCTCGGGAAAGTGCAACTGATTCAAATGAAACAGTACAATTGCTGCCTCTCTTGTTGACTAGTTTTATTTTTAGTTGTTTTTTTTTTAACTTAACCCACGGTCAGCTTAGGTAGTCCATGGGGGCTCCCAAGCGCCCCGGCCCCCGGGTTGGGGACCCCTGCCCTAGACCAATTGCCCTAGACCACATTGTCTATACCACATTTCTCTTATGTTGTGATCCTCTTCTTGTGACGTACATTTCAGCTTCGCTCCGGACGAAAGGAAACCAACGTCATTTTAGAAGTACCATCATGGTCTAATCCAGGTTTTGGACAAACTTTTTGACCTGCAGGCTACAACTGATTAAATCAGGCATGAACAAAATAAGGCCCAGGGGCCATATGCGGCCTGTTCATCTTTTTAATCCGGCCTGCCAAACCTTTCCAAATTATATAATTTATTTATATTATCATTATATTTCTGCCCTTTCCCTGCAATACTCACGTTTCCCCAATAGATGGCATAGGAAATGATAAAAGCATTTTAGCCTTTATGCATGACTTTTAACATGTCGTTTTTCTTAGTTTGCACGAACGCTCCATCTATTTGCTCCTGACCTGGGCCCCCTGTTCAATTTTAAGGACAATAGTGGCCCGCGAGTCAAAAAGTTACCCACGCCTGGATAAAATTCATGTAGCTGTGCAGTACAACTCATCATTTTACCTTATGCAAAAATAATTGTAATTGTGTATATTTTCAAGATTCCACTAACACGACAGTAATCAAATATCACTCTGCCTGCTGACATTTCACTGTAACTCCTGTAACTTGATGGTTAGCTAAGGGATAAGGGATGCGGGATGCATTTTCTTATAGGGAAGAGTTGGTTAATACCATTTCCTAACACTGTATATGAAAACCTCTGTGAACTCATCTAACCAAAATATGAAGCATTAAAATAATTTTGCATTGCAGTCATCCATCTTTAATCCCAAAATAATAAGAAAATCCAACATTAAACATCAAGTTTATTATGTCCAACCCCAGGGTCGTGTCATCAGCTTTACAATAGTAGACATATACGTTATATATATTTTAATCTCCCATCGCTAAGATGCATTTATCCGCTTGGCGCCGTTGTTCTTTGGTTGTATGAGTTCAACACGGAAAGGGATGAAGAACTCTAAAACGGCCTTCGTGTCTTTCAAGTCAAGAGAATATTCCTGTGCAATCTTCTCTGGTGTCCATGTTTGAGGCTGATGATGGTGGCTGCCAAGGACCTTCAGGGCCTCAGTGAGGGTCAGTTTGCCTTTGGGGATGTTACTGGGTTCTGCCAGGTCATAAGGTCCCTTTGGTAAACTTACCATGAGCGAGCGAAGATCTGGGTTTTTACAGAGGGTTTCTTCTTTCGACGGCTGTGGGAGGATGAAGGGCAAAAGCCGAGAAAGAAATGTTTTTGAAAAATGAATACTGAACGTGTAAACATGCAATATATACAAGTGGTCATTTTAAAATCTCTTCTTTAAAACCACCTATTTTGTCCACCTAAATCAATTATAAAAAAAACAAAGACTATTAGTCTCTTTTTTTTTTTAACATGCATGTAGACAAGTCAAATATTGTAATAACACTTCTTATCACTTACAAACATCACACACAGCTTATTTCGGACTGTTATCATTTATAGTGACTGCTAAGCAAACGTCTGATATTAACCTGTGTTGTAAAGCGGACTATATAAAGTGCTGTAACCTCACAGGTCAAATTGAGCTCCCAAAATGACAAAAATATATCAATATTTAAACAGTGATCACATGTTTAAGACCCAGAAAAGCTCTTTCAGCACAAAACACGCTGGACATAAGCAATTGTTATCTAAACATATTTTCCTCGGGTTTACTGCAGCCTGCAGTATGACCTCCTTCTAGCCTACTGCGGATGTTTGTCTTGACCTGAAAGTACTGTACATTAACTGTGAGGCACTTAGTCTCTCTGCGCGCTGGTGGAAGTCAACCTGTGTATTTGCCTACGTGTGTGTGCATCAAATGGAACTTTGATGTGCGCCACAGAGGGCAGAGAATTGTAAATGAGCAATCATGCGGAGGCCGCACTGCCATTTACACGTCATGGGAAGAAGAAGAGTAACACAAGGCTATTTTGTCTGTTTAGTTTAAGGACAAGGTACAGGTTTGTTTCATCATAAAGGTAACATTGAATCACTTCTGTTGTGATCTGTGATGTAAAAATCCAAATTAAATAAAATGTATTTGTCCTAAAAGGAGAGGTGGGGAATGCCACTGGGGAAAACATAATGGCAGGGTTAACACGGAACATGAGTTGATTTGGGCAACATTCCTGGAAAATATACTTGAGGTGATTGGAAATAGTTCCAATATTTTATGTATGTAGCAAAGCTACAGAGAACAGTTGCTTGCCTGGAGGGATTGTAGCATCACTAGAAAATTATTTTCAACACAGTGAGTCCTTTGTTTACGACATCCTTGACCTAAAGCTTTTCTTGGTTACACTGTCATCTCCCATACATTTATTTTGTAAGTCATGTTCCATTATCACAACATACATATGTTTAAACCAATCCCGCACGGGAACTGGTTAGCGAACAAAGCGTACCGTGCTACATGCAGAAGACAACTTTGTTTACATTCTGTGTAATAAGCGCATAAGTACTCCCAATATATGTATGTAAAAAAAAAAACAAGGATAACCTAATATATTATAAACTAAACATTATTTTTATATATATCGTTAACTAGCTACGAGGGCCATGAGGAATAGTTAGCTTGGCATTTATGACAAGTAACTTTGCAGGTCTACACACTGTGCCATTAAACAGTGAAGAAACATGCGGTATTTAGCACTATCACATATTATTAAAAGGAAATTTAGTACCTCGAAACTCGATGATGTTTTTTATACTTCATTACACTAGCTGGGAGTTGGGGGAGGGCAAAGAGACAGTGAACTCCAATAAGAACACTGTTGTGGATGTAGGTCCAACTGTTCTTAAGTGGACTCTAATACAATTTCAGTAACGTGATGTTCCTAAGACATTGAACCAAAAACCAAAAGATGCCCCATGCCCAACAACGACAGCAGACAAAACATATAAAAAAAATTTAAAAAAATACTAAAAGCCAATTCAAACGAACCAGCCCCTGGAATGCCTAAGAATGTTATTATAAATAATACCTAAATGCCACCAAGGTTATTGTATAAAAACAGTTTAACATTAAACTTTAATAACACAGTGTCATTACATTTTTAAAAAATGCATAGATTAGATAAACAGAACTATATTAATTCCTCGGGAGTTCCCTTTGGGAAATCATGGGTTAAATGACAGCTAGATGACAGAGTTGCATAATTGTCCCCAGTGATTTTACTTTTACTAGTCAAGCTTTCTTTTTTTATTGGTCACATGTAAATGGAAAGGTGAATAAAAACAAAGATACAGTGAGTGCCCCTACCAACGTTTACAATAGTAAGCACTTCCTGTGATAAGGATATTAATTTTTTTAAATTACATTTACCTTGCTTATTTATTTATTTATTTATTATAGATTTCACTGCACGGTGCATTATATGTAACACAATGTTACATGGATGATTTGGTGGAGGAAAAAACACGACATTTTCAAGTAGAGGTCCTAAAATGAGTAGGCAACCTCTTATGGCCGCTACAAACAGCCGCTAGGTTTACATCTTTAAGATATTCAGATATTACCTTGTCACTTGATGTACCAATTTCCTTCGGTCACAATTGTGTTAATAATAAGGTGTACGACAGCCCTTTCGTACGCATTTCGTTATATTCGCGGTTGTCATTAAAGCCTTGTATCGTTGTGCTGCTATTTGCACACCGGTGTTTTTGCGTGTTTTTTTCCCTTACCTGGTCGACTCTTCCACGTTGAAACTCAAACGTCTTCGGGCGGCTGCATCTCGTTTCGCGGGCGACAATCTTTTCACCTTCTCGTCGTAGTTAAGGCATGAGGAGTAGTTCCACCTCGTTTACAAAAACCACCGCCGTTTGTAAAGTCTCTTTTCAAGCTGCGGGTCTATGTCTGTCGTTGTTGTTTTCCTCGGGGCGACAGAGACCGCAGCCTCCACCTACACAGACGAAGCCGGATAAAAGTGAAATCCGCATTCGGCTCGTGTCGCTTTGTTTCCCGTGTAGCAAGAGACAGACGGAGCTGAACGGACGGCGCTCGTTTAAATCAGGCGTCTGTACATACGTTTCATCTCTTTTCTACGAGCCTTGTCCTTCATGTTCTTTTTTTAACTACGAGATGTTGGCGCCGCATCGTCCACCATCACCTCTCGAAATTCACGAGTGAAAAGAACCCAAATAATCACTACAGTATTGCGAACTGCTCTCACTACCTGCAGCAGCGTGACGTCAGCAGCACACATTCCATTTCCGGTCCGACGTTTCAACATAAGAACTGATTTTTATTTACGTTACACCCAAACTTAGACTTTTTTTTATATTGTCCACATCTGGAATTCGGACATGTGTAGCATTTGTTACTTAAAATGAGTAAATATAATAAAACAAAGCAAGAATAGGCATTTTCGATATAACAAACATGGATAACTTAGGCGTCCGTGAAATTTGGAATACTTCTAGACCAATAAAGATCAAATAGAAAACTGGGTGAACTCTTCTGAGTTAACTTTAACGCAATTTTATCGTTTAAACGTATCCGTATTGAATTCGTCTATACATATAACAACCCATAAAAACAAATCACGATTGTATGTAGCACTTTCCATAATTATCTCGTCATATTTATCTATTTTTATACATCTATTTTACAAGTCAAGCTCTATTGTTGAATAAACATTCCTTTTAAACCACGTTGTTTTCCGCTTCAATGATAACATAGACACATTAGACTGTGATATGGCAGGAAAGACATGCCTATTTACCCACAACGTAAAAAAGAGTGGTTTCTTTGCAAGAAGTACCGGAAGTGTGTTTTCATACTACAATTCCTATCCACTGTGTTATGGAACACTAGTGTGTCGTTAAAAAAGCTCGGGAAAGTGCAACTGATTCAAATGAAACAGTACAATTGCTGCCTCTCTTGTTGACTAGTTTTATTTTTAGTTGTTTTTTTTTTAACTTAACCCACGGTCAGCTTAGGTAGTCCATGGGGGCTCCCAAGCGCCCCGGCCCCCGGGTTGGGGACCCCTGCCCTAGACCAATTGCCCTAGACCACATTGTCTATACCACATTTCTCTTATGTTGTGATCCTCTTCTTGTGACGTACATTTCAGCTTCGCTCCGGACGAAAGGAAACCAACGTCATTTTAGAAGTACCATCATGGTCTAATCCAGGTTTTGGACAAACTTTTTGACCTGCAGGCTACAACTGATTAAATCAGGCATGAACAAAATAAGGCCCAGGGGCCATATGCGGCCTGTTCATCTTTTTAATCCGGCCTGCCAAACCTTTCCAAATTATATAATTTATTTATATTATCATTATATTTCTGCCCTTTCCCTGCAATACTCACGTTTCCCCAATAGATGGCATAGGAAATGATAAAAGCATTTTAGCCTTTATGCATGACTTTTAACATGTCGTTTTTCTTAGTTTGCACGAACGCTCCATCTATTTGCTCCTGACCTGGGCCCCCTGTTCAATTTTAAGGACAATAGTGGCCCGCGAGTCAAAAAGTTACCCACGCCTGGATAAAATTCATGTAGCTGTGCAGTACAACTCATCATTTTACCTTATGCAAAAATAATTGTAATTGTGTATATTTTCAAGATTCCACTAACACGACAGTAATCAAATATCACTCTGCCTGCTGACATTTCACTGTAACTCCTGTAACTTGATGGTTAGCTAAGGGATAAGGGATGCGGGATGCATTTTCTTATAGGGAAGAGTTGGTTAATACCATTTCCTAACACTGTATATGAAAACCTCTGTGAACTCATCTAACCAAAATATGAAGCATTAAAATAATTTTGCATTGCAGTCATCCATCTTTAATCCCAAAATAATAAGAAAATCCAACATTAAACATCAAGTTTATTATGTCCAATCCCAGGGTCGTGTCATCAGCTTTACAATAGTAGACATATACGTTATATATATTTTAATCTCCCATCGCTAAGACGCATTTATCCGCTTGGCGCCGTTGTTCTTTGGTTGTATGAGTTCAACACGGAAAGGGATGAAGAACTCTAAAACGGCCTTCGTGTCTTTCAAGTCAAGAGAATATTCCTGTGCAATCTTCTCTGGTGTCCATGTTTGAGGCTGATGATGGTGGCTGCCAAGGACCTTCAGGGCCTCAGTGAGGGTCAGTTTGCCTTTGGGGATGTTACTGGGTTCTGCCAGGTCATAAGGTCCCTTTGGTAAACTTACCATGAGCGAGCGAAGATCTGGGTTTTTACAGAGGGTTTCTTCTTTCGACGGCTGTGGGAGGATGAAGGGCAAAAGCCGAGAAAGAAATGTTTTTGAAAAATGAATACTGAACGTGTAAATATGCAATATATACAATTTTAAAATCTCTTCTTTAAAACCACCCATGCAATATATACAAGTGGTCATTTTAAAATCTCTTCTTTAAAACCACCTATTTTGTCCGCCTAAATCAATTATTAAAAAAACAAAGACTATTAGTCTCTTTTTTTTTTTTGTATTTTGTAAATTACTTTTGACATATTCATTTTTCGCACTGAAATTAATTACACACTCGGGTCTGTCGGCTCTGACAGTGTTTTACATCTGCACAATGTTACAGACCAGACCACGAGTTATATATGTCATAAATATATATTTATATATGTAGTTATAGTAGTGATATCAGCACAAGAACATCTGAAGAATATTTACTAAATTGATATATACAGTACATATATATTTATGTGTATAAACGTGTGTATATATACTGTACATATTGTATACATATACACGTTTTTAATATTTTAAATGTATTCTTGTATTGCAGATTTTTTGCTCTATCATGGGTTTTTGCGTTAGATTAAAATTTCCAATATTTTCATTATTTCCGTGATAAAATAAGCATATTCTTGCCTAAGAAAAAAAACGGTAATTGTAAAAAAAAAACAATTAAAACATTTTGTAACACCTATGTACCATAGAAGATACTGCAAGAAATAACCTGTACGAACGGGTAAATGAGATTTGTGAGTTTCGCTACATTTTTTGTCGCATTTCAAGCCCTACGATGCCTCCTAAAAAAATTCATAATTTTAACATACGGTAGATACGCAAATAATATAGTAACTATTGTGTCTCTACTTTGCGTTTTTTTCGCCAATAGCTGGCACTCTTGGAACGTACCCCACGCGATAGATGAGGGATCACTGAAAAGATATAGTATTTATGTAATTAGGTTTGTTTTTTGTAGTGGGGATTACACATTTTGCACATCGGTACCAAGTTATAAAAACATAAACTAGTTACCTTGTTCTCTGTAGGTGCACATCTATGCTCCACTTTTACGTTTAAAATATTTAAATGTGGTAATTAATATTACACCAGTTTGTGAGCTCATGTAATGAAAAAAAAAAACCTGCTGCTGAGGTGGGGACGGTTGGGGGGCGGGGTCCAAATTAAATTCTGCCCATGGCCTCGTAAAAGCTTGAGCCGGCCCTGTTCCAACTCACGTAGCTGTTATATTCAATGTTATTAAACCTATTATTTCGTAAAACAATATGTCTGTTGTTCCGGTACTGGGACTGTTACTTTTTGTAACGCAAAAAAGGCGCCAACCATCACTCATTAAATAAACCGGTTACTAATTATTGATAGTGTCCCCACTCTGACCTCTGCTGCCGTTGCTTCTGTTCCTCCCGTTGATGCTGTTGTGGTGTCCTTCGACTCCACGTACACGGATTTGAGATGACCGAGCAAAGGGTCGTTCCTCTGGTGGATCGACTCTAACGTGATGGAAACAAAAAGAAGAAGAAAAAAACAAGTTTTTCCACAGTTTCTCACACTGTGTTCATCAGCTCTGAGCCCCGGGTGAGCAGTGAAGATAACATGCTAACTCACCGTCAGAAACCTCGACCAAAGGCGCGCCCTTCGACTCGTGACGCGGCGCTGCTCGCGGTTTCTCCTTTGAAATTTCTCTAAACGCTCGGTTCTCAAGGTTAAAATTCCTTGTCATACGTGCGACCCGTGCCCCCATGTCTGTACGGAACAAGCTATCAATAAAGTTGGTTTCAAAGAACCTGGCGACGGTAAACGAGAAGGTTCATTCCAAGATTAAAAGGCGAAGTGTAAAATAGCGCCCCCACCCCTTCCAAGACGAAATAATACATTTTTAAACTGTAATTGTATGAAATTAATTTACATATTTATTTAATAACTGAATTATTATTTTTTGATTCGGTGCGTTATTGGTTTGATTAAAAAAAAAAAACCTCGTGCCAACTGCGATTTATTGGCAGTCAAAATAAAAATAATTATCCTTCTGTCAAATTATGCTATATATTCTATATGATAAATTAACATGACAGTTATAAGAAACAAGAATATCCCCCCAAAAAACAGTGTTTATAGGGTGTTTACAATATTACGATTATATATTACATATATTACATATAATATATATTACCACCAGATGTCACTGTAAGCATGTGCTAATGTACCGAAAGAGCGATCTCTAGAATGTTCCTTTTCTACCGTTACTGCCAACATGAAAAATGATATAAAGTTTTATTTGTTAGATTTTATATAGATTATATATAGATATATGTAATATTTAGATATTATATATATATATTTAGAGAGAGCAGCCATTTTACAGGTCACAGTAGATAGGTTAGATAGGTTAGGTTAAGTGTTACAATTATCCTAGGTTTACTGTCACACTGTTCTAACACTCAGAAATTGAACGCAACCAAAATTTTAGTAATTATTAACAGAAAAAAAAACTACACGGTACAAAAAGCACATCAACAAAACAACCAGACAGAAAAAAAAAACACACACCTGCGCATGTTGCAATTTTATTTTCAAAAAGATAAGACCATAAAAAATATATCTCATTTTTTACTTATATACTGTATTTACATTTTCATATATTCCTATGAAACGCGTAGACAGGTCAACTCTCAAGTACAGCTCCATTATAGTGGCTAACCTCGAGATTTTTTTTTAAACGTATCAGGACATTTAAACATGACTCAGCACAAACCTCACGTTGACATGGATCTTAATTGTAGCTGATGAGGTCGTATTAAGAACCGGGGCGTTTTAGCTCGCTGCGACACATCAGCTAGATTCCACAAGGTGCCGATGATGTTCTGATGAAGTCTTCTACAGGGTAAAAAAAAAACATTTTTCACGGGTATTAAATTGTCTCCCTGCATGCCGCCTTGAACACCCCGACAAGTTAGACGACACAGAACATGTAACTGAGGTCCATTTACGTCATTCCATATTAATTCCACAGCCTATGTTCTCTTACATTCTCTTCCTATTAAGGTCACCAGTACAGCCACCAGACACAAACAACCATACACAAACAACCATTCACAATCATGTGTATTATACACTCCAGTCACAGTACCTGATCCAGATTTTGCATGGTTTTGGCGTTGTGTACTTTAACACATGGGGAAAAAAAATAATGTCATAAACCGGTGAGGCACCAATGCTAACTTTTTATTGTTCGTCATCTCTTAAAATTGTTGGGTTCTGGCTCTGACGGAAGTGTGATTTTTATTTCGCCACACTCTATTTGCGCCTTACCCTCACTACTATAGTTTTCTTTGTTCGAACAAAAATCTCTGAATGTGACATATTTGTCCACAGATCGTTCTGCTTACAAACTCCACAGGCTTCGCCAAGCCAAAAACGAATGTCCAACGCAAAACCAAAGCGGTGAGTTTATGAGTCGGGCGAATCTGTGATTTACACGTGTGTAGTGTGACGGACGTCACGTCCCTGAGATAACAGCCTGCTCTACTTTAGATACGATCGCGACCTCTGGATACTATTTAGATCTCGTAGTGACCATAGAGCCTTTGTAATTTTCGACGGCGTGGGACGAACAAAAATATCCAAATGCAGTGAAGTTCCACATAAAGAGGGAGAGACTCTAATGCAGGCGTGGGCAAACTTTTCGACTCGCGGCCCACAATTGGTCCTAAAATTGAACAGCGGGGCCGGGTCAGCAGCAGATAGATGGAGCGTTCGTGTGAACTAAGATAAATGACATGTAAAGGTTTTGCATAAAGGCTAAAATGCTAAAAATGCTTTTATCCTGTTCTACACCATCTACTGGGAAAAAGTGGGTATTGCAAGGAAGAAGTATAATGATAATATAATAAATTATATAATTTGGAAAGGTTTGGCGGGCCAAATTAAAAAACTGAAGGGGCCGCATCTAGACCCCGGGCCTTAGTTTGCCCATGCCTGCTTTAATGTCTATACCTCTAATGAAGTTTGTGGAGTACATGATAGCGGTCCGCGATGCAAATCAGGCAGTGGCAAGGAATTTCTCTACCAGCATGGTCTATACCAGGGGTGCCCACACTTTTTTGGCTTGAGAGCTATTATTCAAATGACCAGAATAAAGTGATCTACTGACATTAAAAATGTTAAATATATATTTACTCATATAAACGAAACATACTTCATATATACATTATATGTTGGAGTACTGATTAAATGCATGTAGCTTGTATGGCACCATATGATTCAGCTCTTACACTATACGGTCACTATTACACACTATATTTATATATAAATTTTTACAAATTTATTTTATTGTTCATGATCTTCCAGCACTCCTTGTGTGATCTCCTAGTAGAGCAAATCTACCTATTGGGCACCCTGGTTTACAGTAGCTCTGTAAAATTTGGGCACAAACTTAAAACACAAAAATGTCTAGTTACATATAATTCAATCAAATATGCAGTAGGACATAAAAGGGATCTGTGGCAATATTTACTGCAACAGTAAACAAACACATTTAGAAGGTATGTGTTCAACAAACTAAATAAATGAGGAACCTCCCATAAACCATTGTGGAAAGATCAAGACTTTTAAAGAGGTCTGGGATTCATGATTACGTATAAATGGAGAAAGATCTGAAAGTTCAAGTGTATGCAGCCGTAACAGCGACAACTATTATCAGTTTAATCAAATTATTAAGTGTAGCTTAAGGAAAAGCAGTTTGTCTAACAAGTTTCCATTTCTTTCTATGTCCAACATAGAATTACGTTGGTTAAAAAGAAAATACTGAGGAGTCTTTCTTTGCCATTTTAACCAAGTATAAAGGTTCAAGTGCATTACGATATTAGTTTTCTTTTTAATTATTAACTTTTCTTGAAACCAAACCCGTCTTATATATTGTATAAAAATTATAAATAATTTGGCAAAAAGGATGATCGTAATTAGTTGGTCAAAACAACACCCGCCAACAGCCACAAATTATTATTAAGGCTCAATCCGATACTCGTGATTGTTATCTGATATCTGTATTGGTTGTACTTGGCTCTGCCATTGGCATGTTGGCATAATAATACATTATTATAAACCGTACAACACATGAGTGTGTTAGCCGATTCGCGACCCCTGAAAATTGCGCCATTGGTATGTTGGCATAACAATACATTATTATAAACCGTACATACTCACGTATTAGCCGATTCGCGACCCCTGAAAATTGATCCCCAAAATGGTGATGTTTCGTTTCTTTTCTGGTGAGGAACGTATTTATGTGTTGAAATTCGAATAATCGGAAGTTAAGTTTTGGTCATACAGCAACAGCGGATGTGATCTTTGTCTGCTTCTTCAACCATGTTAAGGTAGTGTGAACTGGCGGGTGTAACTATAGCGGATGAGGTGCTTTTTAGAACAAAAACACAATCGCGTGGATGTAGCCAGACATAGGTTTCGCCTCCTGCTCGCAATGTTAGCACTGCGTGTGAGAGCAGGACGAGTAGAGATACAGTAAAATGAAGCAGTCAATCAGAAGGATGGTGTAGAAACATCTCTGCGTGTGTAAGCTCCGACCCTTCTGAAAGCACATCAGCAACACGGCGAGCAGCAAAAAGAAGGTGGCAGTGTTCAGCAGGAGGAAGAGTCGGATGTAAGAGGTTGTGCTGGATACGCCCTCACTCCCTACTGTCGCCATGGGAACCTCTTTGAATTTGCGGCCCTTGACGAAGCCGCCTTTCTTATTTTTGCGACTGTCCGTGTAATCAATGAAGGCCTTTGAGTCCGCATCGCCCTCTTCTGGACTGTCCTCGTATGTACGCTTGGACGTTTTCTGCCTCTCCTTTTTCTCATTCACTTCGATTTGTGCAAAAATGTCAGGGAGAGTCTCCGACAGTTTTTCCGCAAGGTTCACCCTCTTGCCGCCTTTAGCCTTGCCCTGCTTTCTGGACATGGCGAACATCTTCTCGATGACCTCCTCCGTCTTTCTTTTGTCAGAGAACTGGAGGAGGCGCTCCGCTGTTTTTCTAAAGCTGGCGGTGTTTAGAACCCGTCCAAGAATGTGTCTCTCCATTTGTTGAAAGACCGGCTTAACGTGTTGGAGATTGTCCTCCATCACGTTGACGTACTCCTCAACTTCCTCCGGCGATGTGTCCACTGCAGCGGCTGCTTTTTCGAATACAACCTTCTTGTTGTCCAGCAGCACCATGCTATACAGCGGTTTGCTGGTGACCTCTCCGGTCAGCAGATAGACAGTGTAAGTGTGGTCCACGGCGTCTAGGTGAATATCCACTCTTTGGTCGTCGCCACGCAGGCTAAAACTTTTTATGTCTACTCCTGGTCCGTAAAAAATGTACGCCACCCTTGTGTAAGGGTACCTCAGTGGCATCGTGATGTTCACATAGTTAGAGCCATTATACGGATATCCTCGTGGGTAATTCCAATACCCTATGACTCCTTTATTACTATAGCCAGTGTCATCCAACCAGAACATCTTGTATTTGTCCTCACCGTGTGATACGAATGCTCCGTGAACATTGTCCGCCTTGGCGTCCTGGAATGGTAGTTCCGTGTTGTGAAAGAAGGCACTCATGGCCCATGTCGGGCTGTCAGCATCCAGGTGTATGTGATCCACAACGAGTAAGAGCTGAGGATGAAGAAGGAGCAGGTTCCTCTGAAAGTTCCTAATTTTCAGATCCGGACTATAAGCTGAACGACCCTCACCGCGAATAAAGATCATTCCCTGTCTCTCCATAGCAGCTTCTATTCTGCCTTGAGTGTCAGCTGCCAGTCCAACCTTATAGATCAACCACTTGGAGTCACAAGCTTCTGTCACTTGCCCTACCCATGGCTGGAAGCAACTCCCTGAGATGGCCGAGCCAAATAAAACTGCGTTATTCAGCAACGTGTACTTGGGTCCGTACAGTGCCTCTGTGATGAATGGAAAGCCATTGGGTGCAAAGGTGAAAGTGTTCTGGTCCGGGTGCTCGTGGCCGGCATTAAAGTTCCGCCATCCTTTTATCCACTCTTTGTACTTGTTTTTGTGGACAATGTCAAAGATGGCGCGTCCTCCCAGCTTGCCCGACTTAAAGGAGATGAAAGTGCGGTTGGTGTCTGCAGGTAAGGCGCCACCGTATGTGACCACGCCCCAGTCTTCAAAGTGGTGGAGCCGCGATGTTCCGAAGTCTGATGGGGGTTTGGGGATCAGGCTTGGGTCATACCTGCAAAGTACAGCAAGCGTATGAGTGACTTCATCATGCAAGATCTCTTCAGGAAATGACATCATTGGAATCAGTTAGTTACGCAAGCAGACCAAGGATTCCAAGGAACTGGACCTGTGGGAACTTGTTCCCTACAAGAAACGGTTTTCCATTCCCATCCATAGTCACTTACGATTCCAAATAACCTAGTCCCCAAAATGTTTTTGAACTATGGGGGGGGAAGAAAACCAACACGCCACATGGGGAGAACGTTAAAAACACCATAAAGACAGACCATCAGTTACCACAAGGACTCAAACTGGTGATTTTCTTGATGTAAAGCAAGAGCACTAACTACACTTTCACCACATGGCCCCTACGCAAAACATCTTGAACTATAAATTTCATTTTACACATCTTACCAGATTAACTCTGTGTGAAGAGTGCACCAGCGCTGGCCTTTTCCAGCCTGCCCTGGCCCTTCCACTACCCTGTTTTGATGAATAACATCTGCCAGCCAGTTTCCACTGCCATTACGCAACACGTAGCGGTCCAAGAAAACCAACTGACTTTCTGGCCCGTAGAACCAGTTGTAGTTGGAATCTGCAATAGCTACGGTCCGCTGAAACCCTGAAAGAGAAGACCACACAGTGGATAGGTGGGATTAGGGTGTGGAGAAATGATGAAGACTGTCATGTTAGCGCAATATAGCATATGCTATTTAGGCTACACACGGCTATATTTATAGACCGTAATAATTGAACAGATGGAGTCTGGGACCCTGAAATAAAGAAGGATCCACGGTTTTTTCTATTGTTAGTTACTTGTAGGTGTAGTGATAAATTAGAAATAGGTTCAGCTTACGTTCAGACTTCTTATGAAAACTCTCAAAAAAAAAAAATAGAAATAGGTTCAGTTTACGTTCAGACTTCTTATGAAAACTCTTTTATAACTACAGTGTTCCCTGTCTACATCGCAGATCTACTTTTGCTCCCTCAGTATATCTTAGATTTTTTTTTAATCCGATCTCGTAAAATGTAGCAAGAATAAACTAAAATACATTATATAATAATTCTACATAAGTTTTGGCTTTAAAAATGTGGATTCTCGAGCACATTTGCGAACGATCGCTGGTAGCTTTGTTTCCCTAGACGAGATCGTATACAGCACACTGTTGGCTAATACAATGCGTACTGGGTGTACTATTGGCTAATTGAGCATGCTTTTCTGTTCCTCACGTTGTTTCACTTCGCTCTGCATCGCCATTATACAACTCTTTGTGTGGGAAAGGGTTAAACCGTCTAGGGAGGGTTGATAACAGTGTGGTTCACGATTTTTCCCAATCCTCGGTGTGTCTTGGAACGCAACTCCCGCGATAAGAGAGGGATCACTGTATTTGACCAATTTATGCTTTGATGCTTTAATATATAACTGTATAAAGTTTAGATTATATGACTTAACCTAAAGTCTAAGGTACCAGTTTGGCTAAAAATGTCGATTGGCAAAGTTAACATTTTGTCAGTGAACAAACGTGACCTTGTTTTTCTCAGTTGTTCGATTACTAAAATAAACAGTGGTTGGTGTGGCACTTACCAGGCAGGATAGTCCTGTAGAGAAAGGCAAAGTGCCTTAGGAGCCAGGGGTGATCAAAGTGACCAATGGAAAAGTGACGCTGCACCAGGAACATGTACTGGAATAGAGAGCGGGTGGTGTAGGTCCCATAAGCAACTCCTTCATACAGTGAGCCGTCTGTCACATCCCGCAGGAGGACCATGGACTTCTCCATGATGGATAGCACCTGCTTAGTCCACAGGTAGGCCTCCTGAAGGTAGCCTGGAACACACAGAGACATATCCGAATCATGTATTGTTTTAATCAGGATTCCCTAGCAACAGGAGCACAGGCATTCCACAAGTTGTCCCAGTAAGTTTTTTCTAGTTTAATTATTTACATAGTGTCTAAATATTTGGTTTGTAACAAATGAAGCCAATGAGAGCTGTTCCGAGTCGTGTCCTGCTACGTTAGCAGTCTGCTAAGCCCCAGATAAACCCTAAAGCAGCAATTAGCTTTACAAATGACAAGTTTAACCACACAGTGGATAGACGGTGATTATGAAGACCCATTGCACAAGGTGTTATTTGTCAGAAAGTTGAGTGCAAAAGGAACTGATTATCATTTAGCACCTCTGTTCTGTCATCAGCACCTTGTTTTGAAACGTGTTGAACTGAATTTAGAACGTGTGAAGTTTGACTTAAGTCAGTGTGACATTTTTATAAAAACAAAATTTTGCACTAATTTTGAAAGGTCATGAGCAAAAGGACATGGTTTAATTACTTTTCAATGGAGTATCCATACAGTAACATTTCTGAATTATGTAATATTTAGCTAACAATTAAGTCTGAGCCGAACAACAACTAAAGGATTTATAATTAGTATTTATGTTTTTTTTAAATTATTTTTATTGAATTTAATAATAGGTAATACAATGATCCCTCTCCTATAGCGGTAGTTGCGTTCCAAGACCCACCACTCATCTTGGTAAACAAAGCTACCAGCGATTGTTCGCAAATTTGTTATCTCAATTTCAAAAACGAGATTCAACATTTTTAAAGTCAAAACCTACGTATGAATAATTATTTTATGTATTTTAGTTTCTTTTTTGCTATATTTCCCAATATAGCAAAAATTTCGCGAGATCGGATTAAAACAAATCTGTGATGTACACAGGGAGCAAAAGGAAAACCGCTATATAAGGAACACTGTATACATAAAGAGACCAGAAACCAAACAATAAAGCAATCCCTAGCAATAGTCTTTCCTATACCATCTATTGGGGAAATGCAGGTATTGCAGGTGAAAGGCAGAATCATAATATACGTAAATAACAATTCGGACAAGTTTGGTGCACCAGAAACCAAACAATAAAGCAATACCTAGCAATAGTCGTTCCTATGCCCTCTATTGAGGAAATGCATGTATTGCAGGTAAAATGCAGAATCATAATATAGGTAAATAACAATTCGGACAAGTTTGGTGGGCTGAATTAAAAAGCCAAACTGGCCGCATCCGGCCCCTGGGCCATAGTTTGTCCATGCCTGAGCTAAGAAGTGAACCGAAGGATGAGACGAAGGATTTATGTTTAAAATGAATTGTGGAGTCCTACAGATTTTACACAAACAGGATGAGCCAGCGGCCACGGGAAGTGCTTGAAGTATAATAAATAATGTTCACAGCAGGACTTGAAGAAAGGGGCAATGTTATCCAAAAAATCTGGTGTGGCAGACTATGACTGGTCTACTTGTGTAACTAATGAAATGAATGGAAAACAGCATTGGAAAACAAAGTCTTCTTAGTGTGCATTACCTAAAGAAACCTTCCACATTGACATTCAGCTCTGCCTGTGGAAAGCGTGACACCACCGTGGCACAAATACACACACAGGGTTTGTAGGAGAACAGGCAACCGCATAAACACTCAAGCCACAGGTTTTTGAGGAATCCTGGGGGAGGGGCTACAGAAAGGGGACCTCTCCTGTCCTGTATGGTAAAGGTATGGGGTCTGTTTTGCCGACACAAAGCAGTTATTTACCAATGAACAGGAACTCTTGGTATTTACAGAGCCATACCACAGCCGTGCAACTGAACTAAACAGGCTGTGAAACTTTTACTACATGAAACATATTATCCAGTTTCATTATCACATGAAACTCTTGAAATTGCAAAAAATAAATAAATAAATAAATAAATAGCATTTCGTCTTAAGTAACACAGATGGTGCAGACGCGTAAAGTTTGTGTGACTAACGATGACCAACACATACAGTGTGTACCACTGGCGCGACAGTCGCTGGTGTTTACAGGCTGGTGCATCGTTGGCATGGAGATGACAGTCCACGTTTACACGTGCTGACCAAACCAAAAAACACACAAAGAAAGAAAAAGGTTCAGGGCCACAAATAGGCAGGTCGTGGGCAAAATCTGTCAACAACTAAAACTATTAATTATATATTTTTTTAGCTCTATCAGCTAACGGCTGTATACAATTTATATTTGTTACTGTGACCAACTGTGATATTAAATAGCTAGCAAAACCACAAAATTATGTCTTTGTAAAATGGATAATGGATAACATCGTGGCTAACATTAATGATTTCTGTCTGTCTGTCTGTCTGTCTGTCCCAAAATAATCACTTATTAATAACATACTGTCTTTATAAAGGATAATCACATTTTTGTGTGTGAAACTAACGAGTTCCATGTTTCTTGAAATTATGGGAGCGAATTGCCTCCAAAAATAAATATTAGGGTTGTTTTTTGTATCTGCCCAACACTACAGCGTTTACGTGTGTTTAATGTGAATGTGTGTTAAATGTATCATTTCTAAAAAAAAAAAAAATTCTGGTTGATCATATTTTCTCATACAGCTGTGACATGTTTTAACATTTCGGACTACATTGCAACATGAGCACATTCTTCGCCACTTGCCTTTGACGGGAAATGTAGTACGGAGGGGAGAAAGGGGTCACGTCCTTACATCTAAACAGTGTGACGTGAGGAGCGTCTGCACTATTAGCTTTAAAGAAACATGGCTCAATGACGATGTCCAGGACTCAGTTTGACAACTGTTTACATTCCTCCCAGTCCAAATGACTATGCTGTTGTCAGGCTAGAGCAGCACTTCTCAGTTATTTTTATGTCATGCCCCGCATTGGGGACAGAAATGTTTTCACACCCCCTCACCCATACTCCCCCTCCTCCAACCCACACAAAGGCCTGCCCCAGTATTACTGGGCTAGAGTCCACTGCCACACCAACTGACTGATCATTTACTGCGGCATCAGCAGAGACGCGAAACGCCTGTGGAACAGACAAGGCCCACATCTGAGGGCTGTGACAACAACAGCACTCAGCTGAATCATTGGATTAATCAGTGGGTTCTGTTTATTTCAACAACACACCTCATCCTTCCTGCGACTGACAGGCACCAGATCTTGCTTCGCTATTCGTCGACCACTGAAGGTCTGCGCGGAGAAACTCTTCCCTTTTGTCTCAATGACTTATTAAGTGGGTCCAGCCCTAAATACATGAAACGCTTTGAAATACTTGTCATCAGAGAACATTAAGTCCATTTTACACTCTGGCTTGTATTACTTGTACTTTGCATATCTGCAACGATGCCATGACATCATATATAAGAACGCAGTTCATAGACTACAAATTAATTACACTAACTAGCATTAATAATTAATTACTATCATCCCCAGGCAATTAACAAACACCCCCGTTAAATCTCCTGGTGGTGGAGTCTTTAGCTAATATATTTTTACACCTCCTAACTACACCTTGTAGTACAATACATGGTTTTCATAGAACGCACACGTTTTTAGACAATTCTGGGGTTTTCCGCATAAATGCGGACCGGAGGTGTTCCGGTTAGACCGGAGATGCACCGGCCGGGTCGGAGGTGGTCCGGCTTGGCCGGATATGCACTTTGACAGAGGGGGATGAAAAGCGGAGAGGAGGATATGGGACAGTGCTACTGGCTTCTGGGTTTTCTTACAGGAAGCTAACCTCTTTAGCCATGCCTGCGAGCTAGAATTCACCTTCAGTCAAATCATTGTGTTTGTGGATTACACCACCATTGTGATCTGCGTTGACAGGGCGGCCAACTATTGGAAAGTCGTGAGCCTACTGACTTGAGCTTTGTAATGATACCATACCATACCAGAGGTCCCAACAAGCAACCTCCTCTGACCGTCAACGACTGTGTGGATCGTAGTGCTAGAGTTGCCGATCACAGAAGACCCATTCTTCAAAACAAACTGAGAATGCAGTACAGTGTGGGGTTTAAACTAAGCAGAGGATGTCTCTTAATGCTGGACAGAACTGGCATTGCTTAGGAATATCTTGTTCATATCAATGTAAATCAACCCATATGATTCATTGCTTCATGCGTCAGAAAAAAAAAACCTCAAACTATAATATTAAGGACTGAGGCACTAACCTTGAGTCATGTAAACCAGGCTCCCTGTGAGCAGAGCTACACAGTTGGTGGGTTGGTGGTTGTGCAAGTACTGGAATCCCCAGCCTCTCACATACGACTTCTCGTACATCAGACGTGACGCATTTCCAATCACCTGCAGGAACCGATCCTGTTGGTCTTTGTTTAGGTATTCATAGAGAAAGTCATAAGCCGTGGCAAAGCCAACCAAAGAGTGCGCCAAAGGAACTTCATCCCAAGGGGCGTCCTTGACTAACCTGAAAAAAAAAAAACCAAGACAAACACAGGAGAGACTGAAGGCACGTGAAATCAAATTAAGTTTTCGTTGTTTTTTTTTTATGAAACCTAATTTAAAAATAATTGTAATTTTAAATAGAAAAAAACTTGCATACATCATATATCTCTTGAAGATAACTCTCACACTTTGAAGGAGAAAGTGTTGAGAAGTTGAGCAGTTGCACCCTTTACCTGTCAGCTAGAATTTTGCTTTAAACGTGTGGTTCTCAATTATTTTCTGTCATGCCCCCCCTTGGGGACAAAAATGTTTTCACACCCCCTCACCCACCCCCCAAATTGAAATGAATTAAAATACTATTGAGAACCTGATATCATGTATATTTTTATCTGTACAAACCGCTGTATGAATTGCTGCCACCTAGTGGCTGGAGGCTTGTTATCATTCAAGCATTACAGCAGTGGTACACTTACAGTATGTGTAGCGTGCCATATTTCTCACTGCACCCCGCCCCCGCCCCCCAGGGGGGCCTGTCCCACTTTTTGAGAAGCTTTGAACAGAACAAAAGCTAAAAACTCAACTAGCTCTTACTTTCCTCTTCCCCTACTTTAAAGGTGTACCTTGCCAAGCAGATAATGTCTTCCCATGCTGCACCTTTTCAAAGGAAGGGGAGATTTTTCAGGCAGCTCATTACACATTACACTACACATAATGAACTGCCTGAAAAATTGTATAAAAATGTATCGTACCCTTTTCACAACGGTATCTGCCGTTACAGAATTCCATATGCAAACGTAAAGCCACTGAAGCTCGTGTTAACAACACACTGAGCTTTGCCTTCTTGACCGCACTTATGGTCAGCAGGCCTCTGTGCCTTGGCTCCAGGAGTCAGCCACTTGTGGTGTATTCACCACCTTCAATTATGGCTGCAAAAATGCCACGAAACCATGTTTCCAATGGGAAACTTCTACTTTGTGGCATTAGTGTTGCCCGCTCCTTTCACGACGTCTGCTGTCAAAGTTGAATGAGGTTATGGATCTTTTGGCTTAAATCAATTCATTTTTACCAATTGATTGACATGGGGACTAGATAAAGGGTGAGCAAATGGCACATATTTTGATAGTTAAGGTGAAGGCCCACCTCTCAGCTGACTGAAGGTTGATGCATTTTCTCAGTATAGTATACCTTAAAACCCACCCGTGGATGCCGTGGCCAAAACGTAAGGGGTTGAGCTTCTGCTAGCTACTGCGCTATGTTACCAACTTAATAAATACAAACCTATTATACTTATAATGGCAACTCGATTGTTTGGCTTTATACAGCACCCTTATTATTAGCAAGGCTAGTCATTTATTAAAACTTGTCATATATCTGTCAACTGTCAACTGTAAAACTTATTGCAAAAAACAGGTTAATGATTTTACCAAACAAGCGCTTGCTATATTCTTCAAGTATGACCCTCAATCTCCAAGTCTAAACTTAAATTTAAATTTAATTAAAAATAGGAAACTTTTCTCTCAAAAAGTAGGTGTCCATGATAGGCTTGGTATGATGCTAGGTCCAGGTATTAGCTAAGTTTTTGACTCACGGGCCACAATTGTCCTAAAATTTATGCGAACTAAGATAAATGACATGTTAAAGCCATGCATAAAGGCTAAAATGCTTTTATCATTTTTTACGCCATCTATTGGGAAAACGCAGGTATTGCAGAAGTATAATGATAATATGAAAAAATTATATAATTTGGAATGGTTTGGCAGGCTGGATTAAAAAAAGTTGAACGGGCCGCAACTGGCCCCGGGGACTTAGTTTGCCCATACCTGTATTAACTGCTATTTATTATACAGTATTTTTTTCAGTGTGTAGTCTTAATCAAAGTAAACAGTCTTAGCACCCTGTGTCCCCAAAATGTAACTTTCCTAGAAATCCTAGAAACTGACTCAAAATCCTCTCGCCCCCCCTATAGAAACAAACCATGATTTGTATCAATTCCCTCTTGAAAGTCAAAGCAATCAAAAAGATAAGAAAAGATGGACCGAATTTGAAGTTACTAGAGCGAGAGCTGGTTCAGAGAGTTCAAACAGATTGAATTCAGTCCTGGAGTGTCTGGTATTCAGCTCACATATGTCCATTTCATTTCATCAAGGGGTGCAGACAGCTGCTGAACATATTGCATGGCCGTCAGCATTTTCAAATTTGAATGCGTCTTTACCAGAGAAAAACAAAAATATTGAGGGGCCGTGGTTGGAAGTAATTTTTTTGTGAGAAGAAACACTTACAGCGATGGTTAGAGGTCTTTTAAGTGTGGTTTCATGACTTACTTACTTAGCACTGGCACCACTGTAAGCAATTATCCTACCATTCTATTTGCACAACTTTTTCGTAGTACTAAACATTTCCAAAAAAACAGAATTTTTCGCTTGCTTTTGAAATGACCAGGATACTATCCATACTAAGAAATGTGGATTCAACCAAAGCCCCACCCCCCAAAAAATCAAACAATTCCTTTGATTTAATAACTGTTGTTATTAAATACTAAAAGTAACCACTTTGTTAAAAATAAGGTGTTTAGAGAGATAGGGCGACCTACATGTCTTGTAATCTCTCAAATCTACAGGAAATTCCTCAGGTTCATAGAAATGAAGCTACTCATTGGTTATAGATTATTATCATGTATAAATACATGATCATATTTTCATAAATTCATCAAATTAAACTTTTGAGGGTGGTAGTTGCACCAACAACCCGTGACAGTTAAAGGATTCCATGGGAACAGAGTGCTTTACAGACAGGGTCACTTTGAGAGATGCCCTCAATGCTAGCTAGCTAGCTAGCTAGCTACAAAAATTCTTGAACTTTTGTCTTCAACCGTTTTGTCCAAAAGTGTTCCTACAGATGTCCACCTCAACCCAGAGCTTGTGGTAAAGAATGGCCACACACTTGTTTTTGTAGAAACATCAGATTAACTATTTTTTTAACGCAGTTCAATGAAGTTAAATGAACTGTTGGCTGGCCAACGAGCTACGTAGTTTTGCTTGTATTTAATGAGCTCTCGCTGGCTTGTTGTGGTCTGTATCAGTTAGATAGCTAGATTTTACTCAGTTGTGAACATGTACCCATTTGATAGTGTTGATATATATTAAGACCACGGGGGGTAAGGACATACTTAAGACGCCACAGTCATCACCCAGGACTGATTCTACCCTGTGGGAAAAGCCCTCACTACTGTACAAGGCAGCATAAGATTATGCCTTAGTTGGGATTACAATATATATATAAAAAAAATGAACCATATTGATCCCATATTTGGGAAATTCTTGTGTTTACAGCAGATCTGCTGTTAACAGGCTGCCCCCAGCACGCACCAATCATGTACTTCCTGTGGGAATCTAACCCAGGACTCTGCTCTCTGCTTCCGAGGCACGCATGCTAAGCTTCACTATGGAACCGATTCTAAGAGAGAGAGAGGTTCCACCGAGATTTGAACTCGGATCGCTGGATTCAAAGTCCAGAGTGCTAACCATTACACCATGGAACCACGATGGTTCTGACTTTCCGACAATTATATCTGCTGGAAAATGGGTTTTTCACCCTTGCTTTTAACTGTAACATTCATCATGTGAAAAAAAGATGTTTTGGGTTTTATTATTTTAGTATTGCCATTACATAAATTTGCTTCCAAAGAAAAAGGAAAGTAATTCAATATTACATGGTATGTAAGGTATGTGGAGATGATAATCCAAGTACTTAACGTTCAGTCATGAATAAAAGTGTTTTTTTTTACGATACGGTAGGTATAATTTTTTACGTTTTTTTTTTTTAGTATTTACCTTTGAGTAGCCTTTGCTTAAAAAATAAAACCTAGAAAGTAGCATTAAATAAATACTACAGCGTTTTCTATTACTAAGACCTTTAGATCCAATTTCCAGGACAAAGGACAGTGAATTCCATAAGTCACATGATCCAATAGGCACCAATTTCAAAAAAATCCTGTAAATACACAAAATGGAAGGCCTTGGTTGTTGCTGTTTTTCATTTAACCAAAAAGCTAAAGTAGTATATATAAAGGTCTAATAACATAAATAATAAAAAAAGATAGAAAATCTACCAACTAGGCTGAGCAGCCATCCGCTCCATGTAGTCCTTGGCAAAGTCGAGGGCCCCAGCTCTGTGGGGGTAAAGCAGGCAGAACATGGACAGTACGCCCAGGTTGTTTCCATACACTTCATTCCAACGGGCACTGAACTCAGCCGGGCTCCACGGGGGTAAGTACTCCTCTGGATGCTCCAACATTGTCTCCGCAGCCTCTCGAATTCTCCTGGCCATTTCTTGATGTGTTCCTGATGAAGCGTACTGTAATTCCTCCACTTCTCCACGAGTGAAGTACAGCATGGGATGACCATCATAATTGCCTCCCATGAAGGGGATTCCACCACTGGGGTCCACCTCTGCAATTGTTAATTCTTCTTTCAGGAAAAGCAATAGCCACAGGAAACTTATGAAGAAGACTGTGGGGGCCCCACGAGTGTAGGTTCTCATTGTCTCATCAACGAGGAGACTGTGGCATTATCAAGGTAGCTCGGCTGACAGGGAGAAAAAGGAGGAAGAAAAACGTGAAAATGTTTTCTTTTCACAAAAATAAAGCATTATTTGAAAAGCTGTATATAGCTGTAGTTGTATAGAAGAATTGTTTTTAAGAATCATGTATTTTAAAATGCATGTTCCACTCAAATAAAAACACCAGCTTCTCTTGGCTTCAAACTTGGGTTAGGGTTAGGTTTACCGTTAGTGCTAGCAAGTAGGGTTGTGATGAGTGATCACTTTGCATGGGCTTTTGCACAAAGAAATGCCTACAACACGTACGTAAAATGTTTGTACAGTTATCATTCCCTAAGATCTTTTAGCTGGTAACAGGTTGGTATATCAGTGTAGCTTGCAACATAGCCAGATGGCTAACGGAGCCAATGGCTTGAACACAAACTTATCATATAGCCGTCTGTAGATGGTGCCCAGCTGGATAAAAGCTGATTGGTTAATGGGGCATTTTAGTTGACAATGAATCCAGCCAGGAGGCAGTGATTTCTGTCGATCATGGGACTACGCACAAATGAAGTACATTTCATGTGTCAGGCCCTTTGGAGATACTGTCTAGCAAAAGGTAGTGGATTGCACCGGGAGGTATATGGAGGCTGATAATTAATTAAATGTCTCATGAATGAATTAAAATGAGAATGAATTATATAAATATGTTATTATAACAATTCACTATTAAATTACTTATTTCATGGTTGCTTCGTTGTAGTGCATCATAAATTAATTTTATATGTAAAACTCAACCATCAAAGTCTGTGGGCGGGGCTAACTCTAATTTGGCCTACTTGGTCAGAAGCATGTGATCGTGATAAAAATTGGATTAATTGTGCCGCCCTAGCGCGAGGCATATTCAGGATACTTTTAAATGCTTAACCCTTGACTTTTTTTCCGCTGACAACAACCCTACACCGAATTAACAATGACGCCGAGTCCATGTTAAAAATGAATTTCAAAGAACTGATAGCAGTTAGCTTGCTGATCTCAAACTGCTATTTAAAGTGCATTGTTGTAAAGAAACTCAACTTCTAGTCACTGACTCGACGAAATTTGGAAAAACCGATTTTTCACCCGTACACGTTGTGTTACCAAATTTTCGACTAAAGATTTTTCCCTGTGCTCCCACTGTGTGGCCAACACAGTCGTGCAGATTAAGATGTTCCGAGGCTGTACACCCACAAGTCACAAATCCACCATTAGCAGCAAAACTTCAGCAACATAACTCTTGTGTAGTGAGACATGCTCCAAGACCAAGACCAAGAGTGCTGTGCTATACAGAGAAGACGAGGTCTGTCCCTGCATCTCTTCCGCGAGTAAGAGGGTAAATTCCATGACCTTAGTGGAGCTTCTGGCAAAGTCCTGGTGGAAACCCATTTGGTAGTGATTTAAACGGCGTCTAGACGGGAGAGCATTCTGTGACGAAGTGGGTGAGCTGTCGGGTGGTGTGTGTACGTAGTTTGTGTTGTGTTAAAAAACAAAGGGAAGGCACAAAAGAAATGGTTTGTCTCCCGCTCCTTGTGTTACAACTTGGAGGTTTGACCCGATGAGGCATCACATTCCTAAGTGTTGAACAGGAGGATATATAGACACAGTTGGGAGGCAAGAAAGAAACTGTTAAAAGACAAATGATCATGCACAGTGTACACTCCGGAATTACGGAGTGTTGAAACATCGGACAAGCACACTTTTGTTTATACAACTAAAGATAATGATGGTGTTTGGACCAATGACAAAAACAAATGTTTTTTTTTTCCTGCCCTTCTTTACTGGCAGATATGGATTCATCCGTTCCTGGAACCCCGGATTATTCAAACTTTTTCAACAGTATTTTGTGTACAAGTTCATACACAAAACCAATGAAAATAATTACATCCAACAAAAAATGATAAACATATCGTGATTGCGCAATGTTCGCTTTGCTTCCTCACTAATTATTGTCTCGGAAATACTGTCGCCGTCCAACTGCTTTTCGTTGATCAAGATCAGTAGCAACTTTTCCACTTCTTCTAATGTCTGAGATCGTTGCTTGATGATCACAGTCACTACTTTGGCAACCTTAGCTTCTCTTATTGCTTCCTTGTTCTTAATGATGGTACAAAGCGACGACTTTATTAAGCCGTACCGTAATGCAAAATCCGAAACACAAGCGCTATTCTCATGCCTTCGTATAATCTTTCTTCACTTCTATTGTTGTTCTCACTATTTTTCTTTCCGCCTTTCCACTTTTACAAGCCTTTCTAGGTCCCAGTGTGATTTATGAAATAAAAAAAATAAAAGAAATACTTGAAAAATCAGCCAGGCAGGCGAGTTATGGTACCAAAACTGGGGCAGTTTTTGGTTAAACTTTTTGTTAGTGAATCAAATTGTTCAAAAAGGGAGGCGTTCGACAACCGAGGTTCCATTGTATTATTTTTATTAGAGTTTAAAATATTATTTTATCTCATTATACAATTAAACAATTTGTCTATTATAAGTCAATACTTGTTTAACAATACTTGTTGAGAAAATTATTAGTAAAGAATGACACATGCACATAGAACAACAAACTAGGGCCAAGTCAGTATTCGTCTACGGTTTAAGCAATTTAAATATTTTGTGGCATTGCTTAACGGTGCAGACGCCCCAGAGTGGCAATGCTTGAAGATAATGTTTTTGATCTGTCAGTGTCTACAAATTTTTAAATGCGCTGACACCACTTGAATACACTTACAAGTCTAGCGTAGGGAATGCAAATTCTCTGTAATCATTTTGTATCTAAGGCATCATTTTTGTGATTGTTTGGGGGGCAAAGTCTAAAGCAATTTTTCTATGAAAAAAACACTGTATGTAATTACATTTTTAGTATTTGGCTCGTTTCCCGATTTGACAAAAATACTCTCTTAAACAGCAATGTTTTAAATATGCAGATATATATATATATATATATATAGTATATATAAATATATTTATCAGAATTGCTGCAGCTACTACTAACATGTCAGTTTAAAATAAAGACAAACAAAAGATTAGTAAAATTATAAATTACTTCATTAATTAAGAAGTTAGTGTAACGGTGTATTTTGTTGTTAGAGATATGAAAGGGACGGTAATAAATTAGTGGTGAGCTTTTGTGTGTGTGAGCACAGATACCAACAGACACACATAAAACAAAACAAAACAAAAAAAAGATTCTTAACAAAATTGGATTGCAGTGACAGGAAATACCTCCTGACTTTTGTTACCTTTTGTAACTAGTTTTCCATGGATCTTGTATTCAATGCTTTATAAAAGCAATACTACAATAAAAGAGAACAGTACTTGCCCATGTAAAGTAATCCTCAAGCATGTGGCGAAAACAGGACGGGAAACAAAATGACAAAACCATGTGTTTCCTTAAAATGTCGCAACTATGCAATTGTTCTGGTGTTATGGGAGATGTCAGTAAATAGGCCTTAACCCATTAAAGACAAAGACACTGTAGCGTCTTCCTTTTCAGGAGTTGGCAGGTTTTGAAGTTGACTGGATTTGATTTCAGACTGCGGAATGGAAACTGAGTGGACACGTTGCTCCATCTGGCAATCCCAGCAGGGAGAAGGCAACAAAAGCCTGTCATATTGTATTAGGTGTTCTCAGATTTGGACCAGAATAATGCTATACAAGTACAGACAGTTGAGAATATGAGCAATTTGAGTGTTCCATTTGTATGAATATGGGTTCATTTTTTAAAACAGTAAGACAATAGAGTAGAATAGTAAGTGATAGGCTGTAGTACTTTATAACAACATTTTATATATTAATATTAATATTTTTTAATAAATTAGAAACAATTATTTCAAAAGTGTATACTCCTGTCAGTATTAGTTAAAATACATTTTAGTTGTTGACTTACAGGCTCGCATTTTCAGAATCATTTGATGATGATTCATCAAATCCAACATTTCCAAAGAAGTGTGAATGTCGCTGATTTCCGTCAACTGGAAATCTCTATTGTACCGTATTGTCAACCTTTAAATATGACCTTTAAATATGACCATATGCTATGGCGCTTGCAGGGTTAAAAAAAAAAGAAAAAAAAAGAAAAAAAGTTTGCCCTCAACTGATAATGGGCTTTCTGCTCTTTCAAATGAAGCGGAGCCATTGAGCATCGAGACCACAGAAGTTAAGTGGACGATATTCGTACATCATTGTGTGTGGATAAACCCATAAATACATTTACAAAATTCCCGCCATTGTTAAAAGTAGGAGGACGGATACTTGAACATTTGCCTAAACGCTTTAAAAACAAAGGTGAACGTTTGTGGTCTGTTTCTATTGACTGTAACAGCAGTTTAAATGACGTCAACGCTAACCGTATAGTGTGGTGGGTGGGTTTTTTTTTCTTTTAAAAAACTGCACTTTTAACTTATGTAACTCCTTCCAAAGACCCCCCTCCATTTTATCAATCTATCTGCCAGTGTTTCGATGATGTTGACGGATTATCCGCAGCACAAACATGTCCTTGTTCCAGCCGAGCAGTGAAGGAAGGAAGGAGGAGAAAAAAAGAGCCGTGTAGGCCGTAGTTTACCTGTCAGAAGCGGAGGTCTCGGTCCGTCCTCATTTCTTTTTCTCCTTCTCTGATACAGACAGAAGACTGTGTGGTTTTCAGCAAAGTTCACAGAAGGGAAAGTAAGAGGGGGGAAAGAATGCGCGAGTACGCAGGGAGCGTCATGTCTTTGAGTGAGGAGGGGCAAAAGGGAGGGGGGGGGGGGGGGGGGGCTTAAAGAGACCTAATGAATTAAGTGGCTGCTCCCCCATTCTCCACCTCTTTCTGCGTGGAGCCTTACAGGCTCGAGGCTAACAGGGGCGTTACGAGGAAATTTGTACCCCATAGGTAAGTGATTTGGGGTGGATGGGTTGTTGTTAATAACTTTCCTTTCCCTCCCTATTTTACCAATTGTAGATGTTATTATATTTATTAAAAAAAAAACAACCTTTTGGTTTAAATTTCAATGTTTGAACTTACTTTTAGTAATTTTTTAGAAAGTGACAGCGCTAGCCAATTCTTTCCTGGTTTAAATAGGTTTATTTACCTTTATATTATGTACCTTAATATTTTTTAATATAGTGTTTCTTCTCTTTATCGCGGTTCTCCTTTCGCAGATTTTTTTCCGATCTCGCGAAATTTTCGCTATATCGCAAAAAATAAGTTAAAAAACATTATGAAACAATTACACATACGAAAGTTTTGGCTTTAAAAATGTGCATTCCCGTCTTGAAATTGAATATTGGCTAGCTCTTTTGTTCCTCACGCTGATTGGCTCATGCATCGTAGCATATCTCAGCCTTGTCTGTCGGCCACTTTCTCTTTCACTCTCTGCGTTGTAAAAGGTAAATATATCTCCCCAATATTTTGAGATTTTTTTCACATTTCGCGGTGGGTCTTGGAACGCAACTACCACAATAGGCAAGGGATCACTGTATATATATATATATTGTTTTCTTTGCCAACCGATTTTATGTCATTTCCATCAAACCTACTACCTACCTACTAATGTACTTTCATTTGTGTACTCAATGATACAGAGTACCATACCAATAATTATTTTGGTTAGGTTTCAGTAAATACGTGATGAACTGGAAGACAGTGTTGTAGGGAGCTGGAGAGAAGGTGGTTCTTCACTGATAGCATATTTCAATTTAAAACACAAATTCTAGAGTTGGTCTTGCTCTTGGTCTGATGCCAGATGTCAAAATACCTCCAAACTGTTGACCTATTAAAATAAACAACCCATGGGGGCAATGGGACACTGAACTGTGGTAAGAAAACACACAACACCAGCTGACCAGTGCCCAGCTGGTTGAGGTCAAAGGCCGTTACGGAGTATCCGGACATTGGATGTTTTCTTCACGTCAAGGTTCCACTTTTTTTTTTTTCCACGTTTTCATCCAATGTGACAGATAATCATTAGCTACCTCTAATACAGACTGATGTATTTGTTATTGGTTTGTTATTCAAAATATTTTTTATTCCTTTTGAAGAAACACACTAACATGTCAACAATTTCAGACTCTATGCTCACTAAGTCTTCTAGAAATAGTTACATCAGGGGCAAATGGACAGAGTAGACTTCTTCAGTTCACATCAGAACTGAATTTGGGGAGTTATTTAAAAAAGACAACAAAGTGAGAGTAGGTTTCTCGAAGACCTTTAGGGAGTTATTTAAAAAAGACAACAAAGTACCAATGAGCTCTGATGAACTTTGATGCAGTTTTCCTTCTACAGTAAAAAAAGTGAAGGATTTCCTCAAACTTTTTAGTTTCTAGTAAATACTCAGTGCTCTCAACTTAAAAGTACTTCTTCGCTGACGTTAGCAAATACCCTAAAATTATTGTAAAACCTTTGCCAGCTAACTGAAACGTATTTCGTTCGGTTGAAAGTGAAAGGCTTCCCTCTCCTCTCTGTCAGTTAATCTATCCTGGTCCTAAAATAAACCAGCGACATTTTTTTGTAATCTAGTCTGTTTTAAATCAAGTCTTCAGTCGAGAGGCAGCAATGCATTTTTTTTTTTGCGGGCCATTTCAAATTTCCATTTCCTTGGTAAATATGACTCACCAATTCTGATTTAATTAAATTGACAGCACATTCAGTGTGACATTTAATTTTTTTTTTTTACGTGACGAAAACAAATCCCTAGTCCCTCTCCTTTTTTCCATCGTTTTGACAAAATGAATCACAAAAAAAATCAAAGGAATATCAATATAAATTAGCGAGACAGAAATGAGACATAATAGTTTAATGTGTTGTAACTTGCTTTAGTCTCCAAGTGCTAATTCACGTTAGAAAGTTACTACACCAAGAAAAACCTGATTTCAGTTTTGTCACACAAATGCATTCATCTCAGCGTTCCTTGAATAATACGGCGCATTGTGTCTATGCGTACACATGAAACCATTAAAAACAGCTGGGAATACTATATCTCACTGATACTGCACATGAAGGAAAGACAGTCAGTCCACATTTGTATCACTTAAAAAGTATTTGTCACTGTTGCACCACAAAATATGAGCACATTGACCGTTGTCTTCTTCATCGATTGCTACTATCAATAGTGTTTCCCCTCCTTTTTCGACACATAGAACCATGTTGTGCCTGTTCTTTAGCAACAACGACCTTTTACAGTAAAACACCTTTTCACAAAACTGACACAAGGGCTACATTAGATGTCAAACCTGTAGGGAATAATTCAGACTGTTCTAAGTGTAACGGTTGTGTGTGAGGTTCTGAATAAATTAAATGCAGCAAAATTAAAATGTACATCACATTGGTGCAAAAACTGTTGTTCCATAGCTTTCTTCTAAAACAAAAAGTATAGTACCGTATTTTCCGGACTGGGTTTGCGACTCAGGTGCGACTTATATAGTAAAATATATAATTTCATGTTCTTTATTTTCACACTGCCAACCGCTAGAGGGCACTCTATACTTGTGTACCAGTATCTGCTACTCTTGTGCCACTGAAAATTTACATGTTTGTAATTTTCACGCTGACAGCCGCTAGAGGGCACTCTAGGCTTCTGTATCAGTAGCTGCTACTCATGTACCACTGAAAATGTACAGTACGTTTGTTATTTTCGCACTGACAGCCGCTAGAGGGCACTATAGCTAGCTGGTGCGACTTATACTCTGGATGAACTTATTTTTGTTTTATTTCTTCTTCATTATGCATTTTTGGCTGGTTATACTTCGGAGCGACTTATAATCCAGAAAATACGGTAATTCATTTTTGATTGACGTGTCTTCTGCAGGAAAATATTTTTTTTTAGGTTTAAAACATTACAATGTTGTTGTCTTGTGAGTTGTGATAAAGCAACCATTGTCGATTACATAATACCTAATTCAGGTACTTGACAGTGAGGTCTAATTTAGGTAGCAAAATTCAGCCAAACGAGTTTTTACCTTGTTTGAGACTTTGACTATGTGTCTAAGCAAAGGAGTCACAAAAGTAGAAACCAAGATTATTGGACAAAAAGATAAGGAGAGGAACAAGAAAAGGAATAGAGCATTTCAATTGTTGAGTTTTCTGGACCCGGGAAGTGTTGAGGTCCGGGTGAAAGGTGGTGTTCCACATACAACTGAAGCGACACTTCAACTTCGGGAGACTGTCCAAACTGACCCAGGGCTGGTCGCAGCCAAATGCTGTGGGACCTCCTGGCTGAGGCTCCACAGCTGGAACGACTGAAGGGAAAACCTTACATTCCGACGCTAGGAAATAACATTTTATTTCCATGAAATACTGTATCTTTCAAAGTAGACTTTCAAATACAGAAATACCGTCACAATAAATTAAAAATATCTAGAGGGATAAACAACCTGACTACCAGGGTTCTGCTTACAGTAGACGACACTCTTGAGGTAATCACTTTATGAGAAGCAGGTGGTAAAATATTTACCGTATCTTCCAGACTATAAGTCGCATTTTTTGTCATCCTTTGGCTGGGTTTGCGACTTATATATTAAAATATACACTACTGGTCAAAAGTTTTAGAACACCCTAATTTTTCCAGTTATTTATTGCAATTCAAGTCGTGCAAGTCCTATGAATAGCTTGAAATGGTACAAAGGTAAGTACTGAACAGCCAGAGGTTAAAAAAAA
>NC_024313.1:856163-872223 GCF_000523025.1 Cynoglossus semilaevis
ATTGGACTACTGAAGACTGGAAGAAGGTATTATGGACTGATGAATCCAAATTTCAAATCTTCGGTTCATCACGCAGGATCTTTGTACGCCGTCGAATAGGCGAGAGGATGGTTCCACAGTGTGTGACATCAACTGTCAAACATGGAGGAGGAAGTGTGATGGTCTGGGGCTGTTTTGCTGGATGCAGGGTCGGTGACTTGTACAGAGTGAACGGCACTGTGAACCAAAACGGCTACCACAGCATTCTGCAGCGCCATGCAATACTTTCTGGTATGCGCCTAGTTGGTCAGAGGTTCATCCTACAGCAAGATAATGACCCAAAACACAAGTCCAAGCTATGGCAAAACTACCCCAGGAAAAAAGAACAAGATGGTAAGCTTGAAAACATGGAGTGGCCAGCACAGACTTAAACCCCATGGAGCTGGTTTGGGAAGAACCGGACAGAAGAGTGAAAGCAAAGCAACCTACTAAGTGCCACACATTTATGAGAACTTCTGCAACAGACTTGGGAAGAACTTTCTGAAGAATATTTGATTTCTATTGTAGAAAGAATGCCACAAATGTATTCAGCTGTTATAGCTGCCAAAGGTGGCTATTCTAAAAAAAAAACTGGAAAAAGTGTGGTGTTCTAAAACTTTTTACCGGTAGTCAAAAGTTTGTTATTTTCACGTTTGTTATTTTTCTGTATCAGTATCTGCTACTCCTGTACCCCTGAAAATTTGCATGTTCTCCAGCCGCTAGAGGGCACTGTTGCAACTTATACTCCGGAGCGACTTATATATGGTTTTTTCTTCTTCTTGATTATGCATTTTTTGGCTGGTGCGACTTATACTCCGGAGCAACTTATATATGTTTTTTTTTCTTCTTCTTCATTGTGCATTTTTTGGCTGGTGCGACTTATGCTCCGGATTGATCGATAGTCCGGAAAATACGGTCCTCCATATAGAAACGTTTAGAAAGAATCCAGAAAATCAACTGCGGGAAAAAACCGGGGTCTCGACACATGGCACAATAAATCTCTACTTCTCTTGTTTGAACTACAGTATACACGCACGGACACTCACACAAACGCATGTTTACACTACACGAAACTACAAAACAACGTTCAAGTGTTATTACAGAGATACACTTTGGCTTACATTCATATGGTTTCTCTGATCAGGTGAGGACGTCATGTTTCCTGTGCTCCACAGATGGCGGTGAGGGTCAGATGGGAAAATACAGACGAATAAGAAGGAACATTGCTCTCCTTAAGGCAGAGTTATGGAGGACTATTTTTTTCACTCAAAACTTTTCCCTTTGCCTTCTCTTTATTTCCTTTTCTTCTTCTTTTTTTATGACTGACTCTCACACCACTTGACCAAAGAATCCGGGGGTCTGGGGTAGTAACCGGTCGTGCACGGCTTGTCAGGAGAAAACCTGGGGAACTTGAAATCCAGAGGGAGATCTAAAAACAGCAAAGGTCAGACAACAAAGTTACCTCAGTTATGCAGCATGTACACAGAATATCTTCACTAACACTCCCTCAAATGGACAGCAAATACTGAAGAGTTTTCATAATTTGCTGGAAACTGTGATTCACCCTGTGCTGTATCACCGAAGAGGAGTGGGCAAAATATGTGAATTGTCAACCATCGTGCAGTTGAACAGAGGTACAGTTCAAGACACCACCTCTGGCCACTATGGGGAAAAACAACAGAGGCTGCCTTTACCACCAAGTAACTATTTATAGCGTTCAAATATATATTCCATTTTTTTTTTTGCAATTGTTTTTGACTATTAACAAATGCTTTTTCCTTAACTACATACTGTATTTTCCGGACTATATCCTGCTTTTTTCATCCTTTGGCTGGGTTTGCGACTTATACTCAGGTGCGACTTATATATTAAAATATATAATTTCACAGGTTTGTTATTTTTATACTGACAGCCGCTAGAGGGCACTCTAGACTTGTGTACCAGTAACTGCATTTTTTGGCTAGTGTGACTTATAGTCCGGAAAATATCGTGTATTCTATTTCAGTCACTTAAACATTAAACATTTCTTGAGAAAAATATTGTTAGTTTTTAAACTCAATCTAAGCAAATAGCCCCCCCCCAAAAAATGATGTGGCTATTATATTACTTGTTCACGCTCAAAAAATTGTATTACTAAACTAGGATCCGAAGCATTTCTCCTCAGTAGGGATGTCTAAACTAAGCTATATCTTATATATATTAAATATTAGCTCAATTATATAATATCGATAGACATTGTTATTGGTTTTTCCTCCGATAATGAAAATCCAATAGCGCAATGCTTGGGTTTCGCCCAGTTAATGTGACCTAAAAATTGTTTTGAAGTAAAAGTGAAAGTGAAACTATTATTTGTATTGTGCACAGTATTGTCACTGTACTGCACTGCACACAATGAAATGTGTCCTCTCCCTTTAACCCAAACAGCTGCATATATCTGTATTGGTTGACATCGGAATTGGAAATTAAATATTTGGACAATATCGGGAGATCGGCTATCGGCAAAAAGTTAATATTGGACATATGAAATTTCAAAATCATCAGGGGCATTGGCACATACATTTTTTCTTATGAACTTTGATGCAGTTTTCCTTCTACAATATGAAGTGAAACGATTTCTTCATATTAACTCGCAGCCATAATAATAGATAACACCGTTGTTATTGTAAAGATTTCCAGATTTTAACTGTCAGACTTAACAAAATCAACGGAAAACCTTTACTTTAACCTTCAGAAGTCAAAGATAAAAGTGAGATATAGCTCTTGTTTGTAGGCGTTGTTTATCCATTTATCGTTCAACAAAACAGATCGCAACATGTGTAGACAGAGGCGAAGGAAGTTACTTGCATCAAAAAATAGATACAACACTTGATCTCATTGTAAAACAGCCTTGAGCTCATTGATGGGAAGGATAGCTATTCAATTTTTCCACTGCTCTGCAACACGGGCAACTGCAGCTACTTCTGACTTGGCTCCACATCTGGGCCTAGTTTAGTTCTGACTGTGTCAATGTTGAACCAGAAAAAAATGCAGAGAATGTTTGATGCGGTAAAATAGACTCATAAAGCCAGTTGTTTGTAAATGTGATTCCCATATATGTTCTGCCCATATACAGGAATATTTTGCTAGTTAGTGTTAGCCAGAAAAAAAAATAGTTAAAAAAAAATAAATTAAATTATTTTTTTTTTCTTATTATTTTATTTATAACCATTTGTTCTGAACCATACAAGATGCCAAACTTACTTTGGTTCAGGTCCTGCATACAACATAATTAGATGTCAACCAGTACAATCACAACATAATTACGTATAAATAACAAAAAGTCCATCTTTTGCAGTTTTTTTCCTGCAAATTTAATTGATATAATTAATTAAAATAAATTCCATTTTACAAAACATTTCCTTTATATGAAGAGTTTGTGTATTATTTTTTTTTTTTTCCAAAATTATCAAGCGGGACGGCTTTGCGCCACGGGCCGTATGTTTGACACCAATGGCGTAAACGGTAGTAATTGTCACATTGTCAAGTTTCCGATGGTACCCGAATGCACCTTGTGTGACAGGTGCAACATTGGCATGTCCTAATCTGTGTAGACCTGGCGGTTTGCGCCTGCTGCTCTGCTTCTCAAGCTAGCGTGTAGCTAGCCAGCACCAAATGGTAAAGGCTATTGACGGTGCTGAAAACATGTTTGTTTAAATTTATTGAACAGTGAATAGAAGACAATAAATTCTAAAAGTTGATGTTTCTTTAAATATTTTGTAGCATCGTCTGTAGGTTTGAAAATGCGGTCCCCGTTAGCCAGAAGCTAACATGGTTTAGGGGGCCTTGGGATAGAAAAGTTTGGAACCCCTTAGCTGGACAGGGGTTCCTGTACTGTCACTTACCTGCTATGTGCTCAACACTGGGGATGGCTACAGTGCTGTATTTGTGAATGCACTGGCTGCACCAGGTGAGTTTCTGGGTCTCCTCGTCCCCTTCTTCATTCCTGTGAACGTCGACGAAGTACGAGCCCCATTGATTGGACACAGCCGAGGGCGACTTCATGCCCTGCTCCTGTTAAGACATAGCAGATTATCTATCAAGATTTGTTTGCAGGCAAGTGCAGGCTTGATTCAAAGGAAGAGAGAATTTAAGATAGTGGTCTCTATCAAGGACATACATAATGACTTGGAGGGCCCATCTGGCCCCCGGGCCTCGAGTTTGACACCTCTTCTTTAAAGGAATTCCTTCATTCTATATACTGTATTTGGAAGAAGTCTTTTGCATAAGGTCACAACCAATTTCTTTGCCTCATTGAGGGATCGAAATGAAGTTTCTCACAAAGTTCATTCAGTTTGAAGAAAAGACAAAAATCTGACGGCGCATTTCAATAATCACTTAAATTCCAAGATTTTAGGAAATGAATCAGGAATTAAAAATCAGGTAAAATGAAATGTGGCTCTGCTGAAGCCACGACAAGGATCTGTTGATGTTCCATAGGTCTGAGGGATGTGCCTCAACACGCTTTAGTCAAAGTCAGACTTTTAAAAGCTTAACATACTTTTTGGACCCTTCTGACCCGTGTATTCAAACGGCTAACTCCACAAGACGAGGACACCGGTGGACATGCAGACTCTCACAGTGCCACAGAGGGAGGTGGGGGGTGAGGGTGGGGTGAATGGTTTTCGGTCGAAGGGGAGCGGTTGCTAAACGGAAACAGCTGCTTTTGTGCACTTACCTCAAACTTTCCCTTTTTCTCCAGCGGTTCCACTTGGGCCTCATTGGAGATTGCTGCGTCGCTCTTTGGGATCCCCTCCCCCTCCATTTCCTCCACTATCATAACCGTTTCCCACTTCCCGAAGCTGCTCGCGGGGAACATATCTGAGCGCATGCTGTCTCCAAAGTACGCAACCTTCAGGGCGAAGAGAAAAGACACAGAGAATAGCTTGAAAAATGTGGAAGACTACAGGAAGGCTACACAAAATCAGCAGTGAGGGAAGTCTTATGTCTGGCCCCCCCTGTCCTCCCCGCAGGGTGGTAAACCAGACCAGACATGATGAGTCTGCAAAACTCATTACAACCTGTCTGACCACTAAATCGCTTTTGTTCTTCACATCTGGAAGGAAAAGCAAGTTAAGGCAAGCTTCACGGGGACACATTCCAAAACCAAGATGCAGACACACACCAATTAACACTTTTGATTTACATTGCTTTGTATTCCCTTCAAACAGGACGAAGAAAAGAGTTGACAAATGGGAAGAACTCTCATAGAAAATAGCCTAAAAATAAAACCAGAATACCAGAATATTTTTGGAAGATTTCATCACCATCAGTTTGGAAGATGGTGACTATCTAACGCTAACGTCGATACAACGGTCGCTGCTCAATCTGCGCACATGGTGTTTGGTGTAAACGGCCTATCAGAGCAGTGGTTCTCAACCTTGTTAGGGTAGTGACCCAATTTCGACATGGCAACCCCAGGGAATCTTGTTTTGCTTTCCTCGCTGCTTATTCGGCTCGGCACATTTCTTTTCTTTATGTGTCGTATCAAAGTGTCCTTTAATCTTGTTGGCCTTCCAGAACTTATTTATTACATTGTTCGGGAAGTCTGTATCAATCAAGTAGCTCTTCGTATTACTACAAGTGTCCTTGAAGTAGCACTTGGTTTCACAAAGGTTGGTGACCCCTGCTGTAGACATTTTGCTGTCGATCCTAGTTTACGGCGCACTCACATTTGGGCCATCGTACAGTGCTAAAGCACGTTCGCCCCCTAAAGTCAGAATTTTATGGCTAGTGTGTATGACCACGGCACACTTCCCTGCTAAATCGCGGCTAAAAGAGTTGGACCGGAGCACAGAACATTTGGCCACACAAGTGCGGTTAAGTAACCTCCACAAAAATCATAGTAAATGTGCTACACGATTGGCTGCGAACTGTCACCTTGTGCATTCAAGAAATCAAAATATTGGCCAATTAGAATTCCAGGTGACCCCCCATTGGGTCGTTGAAAAACACTGTATTACCTACCAATACCTAGCATTAGTACCGTATTTTCCGGACTATAAGTCGATCTGGAGTATAAGTCGGACCAGCATAATGATGAATAAAAAAAAAACAAACAAACATATTTAAGTCACACTAGTGCCCTCTAGAGGCTGTCAGTGTGAAAATAACGAAACATGTACATTTTTCAGTGGTACGGGGTTAGCAGATAGTGGTCCACAAGCCTAGAGTGTCCTCTAGTGGCTGTCAGTGTGAAATTGTATATTTTAATATATAAGTTGCACCTGAGTATAAGTCGTAAACCCAGCCAAAGGATGAAAAAAAAAAAGTGCGCCCTATAGTCCCGAAGATACGGTATCTGTGAACTGAGCTGAGTTTTGTCCTAGCCTGACTGTAGCACATGTAGGCAAACGGTCACACGAATCACGGCTGCTGCTGAGGGCACTCTTGCAGTCAAAGGGCACGGTGGGCTGCAACTTGGGAGTCTCATTTCAAACAGACCTTTACAGGAATATCCACAGCTGGAAGCCGAAAGAAAAAATCCCAAAGCCCATGCACTTCTGTCTCTCATCAGTCAAGGCGGCTGCCAGGGTCATAGGATCACTACACTAAATATTGACTGAAGGTTTGCATTGCAGCAAAGAGGCAAAAAAAAAAAAAAAAAACATGTCATAAAAGTGAGTCAGTGAGGAGTTATATGGGTCCATTTGCATGAGTCAAACAAACAGGAGATGAATCAGACTGCAGCTTCAGATATAAACCAGATGAACATGTTTATACGTTTCCCGTTATGAATAAATAATACTGTCGCCAATATATGTACTAAATTAAATCAAATGATTTAAAAAAAATAACTTTGTCACTACTTTAAGCATTCTGTGGGTTAAAAAAATATATGTAAAAAAATGTTTTTCAAAATAATTTGATATTGGTTAACTGCAGCAATAAAGGGAGAACAGGAATCTTCATCTATCCTAAACCCCCCCTAGTCTCCGAACTCGCCTGAGGGCTGTTCAGGTGAAAGTGGAAACACAGAAGGAACATTTCAAACGGCTATAGGTGCGATGCACGTTTGACTCCAAATTCCTCAAGGGCTTTCTCCACGTGGCCAAAGAACAAGGGCGCATTGAGCAGAGAGGAGGGACGCAGGGAGGAGGGGAAGGGTAGAGGTGATTGCGGGCGATGACAAGAAGCCCTAGGGCTCCTTGATTCGGCACTCAATGTATTTAACTATAATATAACCACAATGAATATGTGTGTAACGATTAACAAGGTATTTAACCGTTTGCCAATTACAGCGAGCCCCGACATGTGAGGTTTTGTACTGCTTCTAGTTTTAGCTGAGTTTCATTTCAACTGTTGTTAAGATTTTAACAAAAAAAAAAAACATTGTGGAAATGCTTAAAAGTTCGAAATTTTAACTTTGCTTTTCAACATATTCAAAAAAAGGTCACTGATGTCACTTCCATTCACGCTCCTCTAAAGAATGACTATGCAATAGTCCTTGCTCCGTTTCATCTGCGAACTCCTGGCAGCCTCGCACACCGGACATCTGCGCGCAGTTATGCCACGTTACTCTACTTCCAGCATATTGTGAACTTTCTTCGACCGCGTTCGATCTTATCTGGGCAGAGCTCAAAGCAAACAGATACTGGCAGAATATCTGGCTGCTTCATGCTTTAATATGTGGCTTGGCGTGCCTACCTTTGGCTCAGATTTCCCTGTCATGGTTTTCAGCAGCTCTTGGAGGTGGACCCAGTTGCCCTGGGAGTACCAGCCAGGTTTATCCAGTGACGGCAGCCCTTCTCTCTCCTCCACATCATTTACTGAAGAAAAGAGAGTAAAAAAAAAAAAAAAAAAAAAGATGTCACTGATACATGTCTGAAGGTAGCCATTTTTTTTTTTTTTTTACCAGAACCAAGAAAGCGGACAGGCAAGTAAAGACAGAAAGTGTCCGATATTAACTTCTTGCCGATATCTGATATTATCCAAATATATTTCTGATTTTAATATAAGCAACCGTTTGGGTTAAAGGCAGAGGACACACTTTTTCATTATCGGAGGAAAACACGATAAGGATTTTACCGATATTGCATACAGTATCTTCTAAAAGTCGCACTTTTTTTTCATCTTTTGGATTTACACTCAGATGCGACTTATATATTAAAATTTCACGATTGTTATTTTCACAGTGACAGCCCCTAGAGGGCACTCTGGGCTTCTGTATCAGTATCTGCTACTTCTTTACCACAGAAAATTTACATGTTCGTTCTTTTCAGACTGACAGCCGCTGGAGGTAACTGGTGCGACTTACACTCCGGAGCAACTTTTAGTACGGAAAATACGGTAATTATGCTATTATGGGTCGTTATTATCGGACATCCCTAATAGGGGTATAACGGTGATTTTCTCTTTAGACTGCTGTAAAACAGAGTGAGCAATTTTTAAACTATCTTTTTGGTCTGTATATTACTTAAAAAATGGTGTAGTATTGGTATAATATTGTAAGGCGCGTTTCTTTAAATATGTTTTCGGAATCAGTTTGGCCACACATTTATGGACCAGAAGTGTCGTTGTTGGCTGCGGCCAGGTAAAACAAAACCACATAACAACAAATGCTGTAACTGTAGAGATTGAAATAACACTGAGGAGGACGAGCTCGCCCATGGATGCACACACACACACAAACAAACATGGGATGTAACAGCTGGGAGGACATTGAACTCTGAGGTGCAGGAATGACTGGTATGTGTTCTGGAGTTTCTGAAGGACTGCAGCTGAGATGAGCATCAGCTGTCAAACTTCTTTTTAACTTCACACTCTTGAGGAAAACCGGTTAGAACCTCAAAGCAAGAAGGTCGTCCGTTTCTGTTGCGACTACAAACGGCATGCCTCTGAAGGCCGACTATAGAAGGTTGCTTCTCATAGCAGCATGTCCTAAAGAAAGACTAAAAGTCGCACTTTTTTTTTTATCCTTTTGGCTGAGTGTGCAACTTATTTTCACAGTGACAGGCACTAGAGGGCACTCTAGGCTTGTGTACCAGTATCTGCTACTTCTGCACCAGTGAAAATTTACATGTTCGTTATTTTCACACTGACAGCCACTAGAGGGCACTGCTGTAACTTATACTCCAGTGCGACTTATAGTCCGGAAAATAAGGTAATACCAGAAAATGTCAATGCTATTTTTTATACCCATATCAATACTTTGTGTGATTTTGTTTTTAAACCAATAAAGTACATGACAAATTACAATACTTAATTCTTAACACAATATGTTATATATGTTTATTGCTACCATTAAGGGACAAAAATGTCTAGTGGACTTGATCAGATGGACTCACTGTTCTCTTCTGGTCAGTGGTCATGTGACATGAATGGATTACTGGATTATATTACCGGGGGTTTTGCAAAACAAAAGCCTGTATGTAGTTAGTTACCTTAAAAAATGTGAAGTGACACGTGAGCTTTTATCATTTATTATCATGAGTATCGATACTTCATGTGGGAAATCGATACACAATTGATAGTATTGTTATATCGATACTTCAGAATCAAGACTCCTATCACTACTAATGATTAAATATTACGCGATTTGTGTGAGAGTCTAAACCAGGCATTGGCAAACTAAGGCCCGGGGGCCAGATGTGACCCGTCCTTTGTAATCTGCCCCGCCAAACTTGTCCAAATTATATAATTGGTTTGTATTGTGATTATACTTCTGCCTTTTCCCATGTTTTCCCTATAGATGGTGTGGAGAAGGCTAAAAGCATTTTAGCCTTTGCGCATGACTTTTACATGTCATTTATCTTAGTTCACACGAACGCTCCATCTATCTGCTCCTGACCCGGCCCCCTTGTCAAATTTTAGGACCAACTGTGGCCCGCAAGTTCTTTTTCAGAACTTTTTTTCCCTGAATTTGGACACTGTGCAGACACACAGCTGTTTTGTATAGACATTTATATAACACGCATGTGTGTTACTGCCTGGACTCGGTAGCTTAATAAGTGGTTATTAGGATAAGGCTACGTTAGCTGGACTTTGACTATGGAAAGAATTTAAAGCTGCAGCGGCCTCAGTTATGATAGCTGTAATACCATTACCCCCAAAAGGGTTTTTTTTTTTTCAAACAGCAGCTGTACTGGAAAACATCTGCATCCCTGCATGAGCACATACAGTATGTCTACAACCTTAAGAACTTATCTAAGACAACTTTTTGTCATCTTGAAGCTAATTTGTAACCAGCTTCTTGTTTGGTTCTTCAATTATTTTTTTTTCTTCCACCCGACAACTTTTTTGGTTTCGACTTTTAAGCAGGTCAAATGTTTGTGATCTGTCTTTTACTGAGCTTCTAAACTGAGAGCCATTTACGATGTCTAGTACGACTACGACTACTGCTACTATTAACACTTCTAAGACCTGGATAAATAAAAACATAAAGTACTGGCTTTGTGCAATGTTAAGTATTCTTTGAAATGTTCCTTCTTTAAGAGAAGCTCCTTAACACTATGTGTATAAATGTTACAATAACATATTTAGTATAAGCATTAAATACATTTCTGAATATACAAAAAATAAGTATGACAGTCAGTAGTGTCACAGCCAAAGCAGTTACCGTATTTTCCAGACTATGAGTCGCACTTTTTTTCATCCTTTGGCTGGGTTTGCGACTTATACTCAGATGCGACTTATAATTTCTCATGTTTGTTACTTTTACACTGACAGCCACTAGAGGGCACTCTAGGCTTCTGTACCAGTATCTGCCACTCCTGTAAGTCGCACTTTTTCCCATCCTTTGGCTGGTGCGACTTGTACTTCGGAGCGACCTATATATGTTTATTTTCGTCTTCATTATGCATTTTTCGGCTGGGTTTGCGAGTTATACTCAGGTGCGACTTATATATTAAAATATATAATTTCACATGTTTGTTATTTTCCCACTGACCGCCACTAGAGGGCCCTCTAGGATTGTGTACCAATATCTGCTACTCATGTACCACTAAAAATGTGCATGTTTGTTAATTTTCCCACTGACCGCCATAAGAGGGCGATCTAGATATTGTGTAGCAATATCTGCCACTTCTGTAAGTCGTACTTTTTTCCATCCTTTGGCTGGTGCTACTTATACTCCGGAGTGACTTAAAGTCCGAAACATACGGTACACAATGAAATTTGTGAAATCGTCTTCAACATAAAACACTGAACCTACATGTCATGAAACTTAACATATCTTTCTTTTAACACTTTCTTTTCTTTAAAATTAAATGCATAGGATGACAAGGAAAAAGATCATCCGTGTGTTTTTCTTCTGCTCAAAGACATAATCGGCGTTTGCTGACAGCAGACTGGAGTAGGGCATATGCTGAAGCCTTGCAGACGTGGCAAACTTTAGTAAAAGCAGGCCAAGAAAAAAAAAAAAGAAAAGAAAGAAAAAAGAGAAGAGGATTTTTTTGGTGCGTAGATCATCCTGTCTTCTCATATAATATGACTCCCCTGAGTTATGGTTGGCAGGAACACAATCCAGATGATAAGCACATTCCTGCAGGCTGCCCTTCTTTCAGCGAACACCTTAAAACCGGGCATCCATGGTAACAGAAGTCCGGGACCTCTGATTGACTTTAGGCACTGACGGCTGACAGCGATCTCACTACTACACCTCACAGCTGTTTGTAATCATCATATTAAATATAGAACTAAAAATATTTGCGAAAGCTGTGTAAGAACAATGAAGAGCTCTGAAAGTAAATCGTCTGGTATTGCTTAAATTTACGATTTCCAACCCTTTTTGTACCAAGGACCGGTCGGCCGGTATTAGCCGTTACTGCGTTATACTGCGCCATCGCTGAAGGATAAATATTCTAAATAAAACATCTTTTAGACTTTATTCTGTTAGTATCAGTGTCTGAATGAACTACTGTTTTGAAACATTGTCAGATTATCTTTAAATGAGAAAAGTAAAGGGATATGACTGGATTTTTTTTTCTTTGATTAAGTGAATTAGTAAAACTGAAGTACAGTGTTTACACTACGGCCTTTACCAAATGACCTACAGACCGGCCCCCTAACCGGGGTTTGGGAACCCCTGAGTTACATGACACCCTTTACTCAGGAGCCACACGGTGGTCAGGTGGTTTGTATCCCTACCTCACGTGGTAGGTGGAGTGGTTTGATCTCCAAACATGAAGGATGAGTAGCTGTTCACTCTAAACTGACTGTTGGTGTGAATCCAATTGTGAATGGTTGTGACCCTGTGATTGGGTGGTTTTTTTCACTGTGTCCCACTGCGGCCCGGTACCAAATGACTTACGGACCAGCACCTGTCCCCGAACCGGGGGTTGGGGACCCCTGGCTTAAATTATACAGCAATGCAATATTTTAAATTTGACTTGAATATTTGCTGTATTTCACCCATTCCTATCCTCCTTTTAAGAGTATCCGTAAAGTTCTTTCTTGGTGCATAGATGTGGAAACTGAATTAGATCAAAAACAGCATCCACATAATAATTATGTGCGTTATAATAAAGAACTCAACCATTTGGTGAAAGATTAGAGATGCCAAAAAAAACATTTTGATCTGGCCTGTGAGAAAATACTTCGTATATTCATTTAACACTCTTTTAAAAACTGGAATTTAGTCAGTACCGTGAATCTTGACATTGGCCTGTGGAATGCGTTGAGAGTGACAATGTTTAAATATCAGTATATAGACCTACACGATCCATTTGACAGGTGTGTCAGTCAGCTTGACAGCAGTAGACTGACCTAATGCCCTTTGCCGGGTGAGGCTGGGCTGACACAAGCCGGGCGTCTCACCTCAAGATGAAGCTTGAATAAACATATGCTCCAATGGCCTGATGTACCAAACGTGCGTAGATTTCACCGTGAAAAAAGATCGGTATGCTTAAATCCAGAAAGTGTCTGTTTCTACGGTACGTAAAAATTCTGGTGCCTGGGGCCTGATGTGTCAAAGTTGCGAAAGCACAAAAAAAGTGTCATACGTTCTTTTCCATGCTCACCGTCAGACGTCTCAAAACTGAAATGATCGTAGAAATACGCGAGCCTCATTTCGCACTTTTCTACATCTGTGTGCCTTTGGCGACACTTAGTGCTGATGTTGGGAAACTGCTAATAAAAAAAAACTTTTTTCTTTTCATATTTATACCTGCGGACAAGTCACCAAAAAACACACCTCGCCGCATCTCCACCTCCCTGACTAGGATCTACAGTTCGGCTTCAGAATGTTTCCGTACCTACGACAGTTTCTGGATTTTTGCGTATGCCCTTTTTCACGACAAAATCTACGCACGTTTAGTACATCAGGCCCCAGGTGTTTAGGTGAAACGTAAACCTTTTATTCCACACCGTGAGTATTAAATACATTTGTATCGTATGTGTAGTGATGTATATAAACAGTATATATGTGTATACACATATAAACCCACATATATATACGTATATGTATAAATGTGTATATATGTATATATACATACATATATATATATATATGTATGTATATATACATATATACACATATATACATATATGTATATATATGTATGTATATATATATACATATATACACATATATACATATATGTATATATATATACATACATATATATATGTGTGTGGATGTGGCCGAAAAATATACGTATGTATATGTATTAACATATACATATTTTCTGGACTATAGGTCGCACTTTTTCATCCTTTGGCTGGGTTTGCGACTTATACTCAGGTGCAGCTTGTATGTTAAAATATATTATTACATGTATGTTATTTTCACACAGCAGCCGTTACTGGTATAACTTATACTCCAGAGCAACTTATATATGTGTTTTTCCTCTTCATTGTGCATTTTTGGCTGGTGTGACTTATAGCCATGTTGGCATCACTTATTACAGAGCTTGGCTGTCTGTACTATGATGAACCTGGAGCATTTCCTCAAATGACTTCATTCTCGTAATATTGCGTAATATTAAGTATTTCTTCTCTAAGGTCTAAGGAAGGTTTCAAATGTTATTTGTTATTCATTCTAATTAATAATACAATCAAAAAGGACTCACCCAGGGTCCGGAAGGGCCTTTGCATCGGCACTAATGAGAAAAAACCAGGCTTTAGAGCATTTGTGATGATGACATCGAACAGCTCCTCGAAATCCTTCCTGCGGAGGCAAGATAAACAATGTTAGCCTGCGCGATGGGCGCCCGAAGGGTCACTACGTGCCTGAACAGCATTCACTTGCACAATTGCACACCCACTTAAAGCACCGGGACAGCTATGTTGAAAAGTACTGACAAGTAAAAGGTGTCTGCACAGCACAGCTTTATAGTGGAATCACGTAAACCACTGGTTCCCAAACTTTTTTTTTTCTCCCCACAGTGACAGTTTTGCTTCAAAACTGCACTCAACTTTATTTTAATCACTGTAATTCCTTCAAAACCATTACTGTGGAAGACAACATCAAACCAAAAGTAGACAAGAAATATATTCTAGTCGTATTCTACCCCTCCGCTATCAATCTTTTTTTTAAGAGGCCGACCAGATATGACAACATCAAACCGGTGACAGACGCACTTTACTTAAAAAAAACCCCAACCAAACAGACAGAAAATAAGCATTTTAAAGTGTCATCGACATTCTTCAGCGAAATCAAAATTAACACCACTAGATGGAGTTATGGGGGAGCAAAGTAACTTAGGCACTTCTTATAATCTTGGTTCAGCCAGTAGGTTGTTGGATCAGGGCAGTCGCACTTAGTACGAATCACAATTCCTTTCAGAACGGGTAAATAACGTAGGGTCTCACAAGTCTCTGCCTAGCTCTACCCAATATATAAGAATAAATGTATGTATATACAATGATCTCTCTCCTATTGCGGAAGTTGCGTTCCAAGACCCACCTCGAAATGGGAGAAATCGCTAAGTAGAGGCGAGATAGTTATTATATCCATCCATCCCTTTTTATCCGCATATCCGTTACCGGGTCGTGGGGGCAACTGTCTCCACCCAAATCACACTGCACCATACCATCCCCCCTGACCCTTCCTGTGGGTGGTGAGTCCAATAGAAGGTACCAACCTCCCTAACCGGGATTCGATCTTGCCCAGGAGGTGAACCCTGGGGTTCCACACCAACGACAGGGACATTGCCTCTGGGCCAAAGCGCCTAGTTATTATATTATTTACGTATATATTAACCCTTTATTAACCTCCCCTACACTGTTATCAACCCTCCCTAGACTGTATTACCCTTTCCCACACAATTATATGCACAGCAGAGTTGTAGAATGGCGATGCAGCGAAGTGGCCGGCAGACGAGGGGAGATGCTGAGAGATGCTACGATGCATGAGCCAATCAGCGTGAGGAACAGAAGAGCATGCTCAATTAGCCGATAGTACACAGAATACGCATTGTATTAGCCAACAGTATGCTGCGTACGATCTCGTCCAGGTAAACAAAGCGACCAGCGATCGTTCGCAAATGCGCTTATCTCAATTTGAAAACGAGAATCCACATTTTTAAAGCAAAAAAAAAAACATCGAATTTAAAAAAGATCAAATTTAAAAATAAGATCTGCGATGTACTGAGGAAGCGAAAAGAGAACCGCGATATAGAGGGAACACTTTATATACAAATATAAACGTATAGTGGCATAAATGGATAGTGGATGTGTTTGAGACACTCCTGTGGATCAGGTGATGAATATAGTATTTTGACATAAACAGAACAGTCCTCAAGTTTACAGTTTATCTTGCAGAAGAAGCCGGCGCTAAAGCTAATGTTACACAGCTGAAGACGGCCCTGCGGCTCTGTTTGGACTGTATCATCTGAGTGTTAAACAAAAGCTGGACATGTTAACAACTAACAAGTCAACATGCTTTATGTAGCCCTCCAGCAGCAGAGGCCCATTTACAGTCATGGCAAACATCGGCAGCCTCTGTGCACAGGTGGTCGGCTGTTGGTCAGCAGTCTACTGTCAGACAGCTGTGGACTTGTTGCTACTTCTGCCATCTGACTGTCTCTGGCCAGCAGCCACCTAGCCATGCTGACGCCGCGGCGGG
>NC_024313.1:872254-877877 GCF_000523025.1 Cynoglossus semilaevis
AGCCTGGTGTGGTCTTTTTGTTCCTTCTGCCATCTGCCTGTCTCTGGCCAGCAGCCACCTAGCCATGCTGACGCAGCTGCGGGCTTCCTTTGGAAAGAACTGGGCTGTTTTTGTGACTGACTATGAAACAGAAACACATTTTCATATTAAAGGGTTACAACTTTTTTTTTTTTTTTTTTTGCAGTAACTTTAATAGGTTAGCCTTTTGTTAAGGCTAACTAACTTTAGCGCCTGTTTTTTCAAATGTTCCTACTTCGATCTACGCCTCATTTAACTAAAAAAAAGTCCTCAATTTTAGCTGAGTATTGGTCAGAATCTTGCGATACGATACATATCACAATACAGGGGAAACAATACTATATTTTGCGATATAGTGCGATACCGGTTTTTGTAAACAATTTACTTGTAGGAAAACGGACAGCACAGTAAACGCACTATGCTGTTCCTTGCATAACATCGGGTTACTAAATATTAGAACAGACGGATCGATATTTATAATCGCAAAATAAAAACGAACCAATGCCATGTTAATAAAAAAAAAATCCTTGTTCGGTGCTGTAGAATATCGATACATAATCATGAAACTAAATATCGCGATATTTCAGTGTATCAACAATTTCTTACACCCCTAGTTGCCTACATTTATCTATAAAAAAAAAAAAAGCAATTTTGAAAATGCAAGATGCAGACATAAAACTGGTCAGTCCAAGAATCAATTCTATTGCATCCATCCCCGGTTCAAATATAGATTCCCTGGTAACAATTTAAAAGCGCTATAAAACACAGCTGGTTCTCTGGCACTGAAATGGAGCGGTGTTCTTAAGACACAAAAAGGGAGCAGCCAGTAAAAACAGCAGGCCCGCAGGCAAGGAAAGCAGGGGGAGAGAGGTGAGGAACGACAAGAATGGCAGAGCTGCTCACTGCTTAATTAGAAACAGGTGAGGTAATAGACCACGGAGGCCTCACAAGACCAACAGACACCTACAGCAGAGAAGCCTGAAGTTGACCTATTGCAACGATGTGTTTCATAACAGCCACTTTGGCAGAGCAAAGACGAGGGCTGGTATGCGTGGTATTCATAGTTGAAAAGGTCGATTGCCGGTGTACGTGCTAATAAAGAACATCACTTGGTGTGGTGTGGATAAAAGTGTATATATATATCACTTCCTGTTCAAGTCGTTTGCCTCAGAAATCAGTGCTAAGACCAACCTTCAACTCAGAGAGTTTAATTTGTTGGCAGCAGGGTAGAGTTAAGGAGTATAAATTCACATTATGTTTATTCAAATCCCTAAATCGGAATTCAAACTCAGTCCTCATCGCCTGCAAAGTTTCAACGAATTGATGCTGCACAGATGTTACTTTGGTTGTTGCTCCAAGTTTTGCGAAAGGGGCTGAGCTCTCTGTCAGGTATCTACGGAGAAAATATTTTGTTTTGGAGTTATCTGATTGCTTTCAGCATGTCACTTTGGAAGCTTGCCCCCCTTATTAAAAAGTGTCTGGTGAGAAGTTATGTGAATAAGAAGAGTCAGCTGTACAGCATGTTTCGCCCTGCTGTCCAGCAAAATCAATAATAAAGTCTAAAAAAGTGTACAATTCTTTTCTGTCATTCTGAAATAACAACTAAGCATATTAATGAAATGACCTTCATAACAATTAAAAATATATATTATATATCACAATTAAAAATATATATGATATATTAAAAATATATATTATATATAAATATTCATAACAATTAAAAATATATATATATACATAAATGTATATTTTTTATAAATTCCTCAAGGGTAAAATTTAATAATCTTGGCATCAAGTTGAGGGCCGATGTTTTCCAAATTTGTGGGCCATAAGTGGTCCCCGGACCAGGAGTTTGACACCGCTGGTCTAAACTATCTGCAGTCAAACAGCAGTAGCATACCCGTTACTACAACACTTGCGCTACCAAAATAGGGCTAAATCACACAGCGTGTGATTCGAACCGAGGGAGGTCGGTCATTAACAGAGCAAGCGCTTAACTACAAAAAGTATTTAATGCTACAGAACCACCACAGCAAAATTTGATGCTGAGCGTTACTTTGGGACCAACAAATAGTAAAGTGGGAACAAATGCTCTTCGGTTATCACTCACCAAGCCAAATTGGAACAATTAGCACAGCGAGAGCAACACATTTAACCATCAGATCCGCTGGCTTTGGCTGTTCTCTTTGTACTTTGATGTCAGGCTACTGTAATAATGTGGTGGTTTTGGCTCTTTATGGCCGTTCCGCTCGTTCAGCGCTACCAGCCACGTGTAGCATTTGGGGTACAGTGGACCTGCCTTTAGATAAAATGTTACTGTTACTGATGAGAATATGCACCTTGTTTGATTTGATTAGGCAGTAGTTAAGACAAATAAACTGTAAATGGACCGATATTGACTATTATAATAATGACATGTTAATTCCTGTTTTTCCATTTTTCCAAATTTTATGATAAAGAAGCGCCTAGGAACGGAGCTGCAAATAAATGTGGAAATGCTGATTAATTTTTTAATTACGGCTGAATGTATTAATCAATTACCTATTCTAAGTCTGAGTCTGTCCTAAAAAGTTTATTGTCACAGTCATTAGTTTAAAGTGTTCTTTAAGGCGGGACAAGTTTAACTGTATAGTGCAGTGATTCTCAAATAATGGGGCGTGCAGCCTTGAGAGGAGGCGTTGAGGTGTCACAGGGGGCTTTAATTTTACTGTCTTTATTTATTGCTTGATTGGTAAATAAGCCTCCAGTCACTAGATGGCAGCACAGCAGCTCATTTTAACAATCTATTTTGATAATCAGGGGGATTGCTGGTGCTGGTCCCAGCAACTCATACAATGGTTTGTAAATATTAAAACAGTTAAAGAGTGAAGTAAACTATTCCACTGTTAGAAGATTTTTAAAAAATAAATAAAAAAGTTTGAACGCTCATTGAATTACAATTACAGCTTAGTAAAACTAAAATCTTTAAAGTCTATAAATAAAGCTCCCCCTGCTGGTAAAGTACCATAAATGATTGGATAGTTTCTTCAAATCAGGGAGAGACCGAGAACGAACAGAGCCCTTTCATTCCCCTAAGCCAGGCATGGCCAAACTAAGGACCGGGGACCGGATGAGGCCCGTTCAGCTTTGTAATCCGGCCTGCCAAACTTGTCCATATTATGTAATGAATTTGTAGTGTGACTGTATTTCTGCCTTCTCCCTGCAATACCCACGTTTCCCCAAAAGATGGCGTAGAAAATGATAAAAGCATTTTAGCATTTATGCATGACTTTTACATGTCATTTATCTTAGTTCACACAAAATTCTCCAAATTCAATCCACTTTTAAGGTAAATACAAGGTAAAGCATGATGCAATATGGTATACAGTATAAGAGTAAATAGTGTTCAAGCTGTACCATCTAACAGGGTATTTACCAACAACAACTATGCTTTTACTGGACAAAATAAAATCCAGAAAGGAGTAGAAAACATTTAACATTTCACAATATACTATTATATACTAATACTATTATACCTTTATGTTAAAAGTGCTAATTATGGCACGTGTCTTCTCGTATCTAAGGGTTGCTAACAAGGCATTTCCCATTTTTTAATGCTAAAATTCAGACACAAACATTAGGGTCTAATGAGTGAAAACCACAAAACATATGCCATAAATTATCAACCAGTGGCTGACATTTCAACAACATAACTTTCCCTTGATGGTGCGTGTCAGGGTTGTGGTTGGTCTTACCCCAGGATGTGTTCACAGATGAGCCTGCAATAGTCGCTGTGAGAGCTGGTGATGAGCAGGAGGACCTTCCCGGCATTCTTCATGCTCTGCAGCCAGTTCTTGACCGCGTCAGAGCAGGGCTGCAGATACCGACCGGGTTCCCTCTTCACACTGGGGAAATATGTCCCTGCATCCTCTGCACAAAGAACAAAAACAGGAAAAAGTTAGAAAAGCAAGCAAGTCACTAGAGAACACATAGAGAACATTATATATATATATATATATACACACACATACATATATACATACATATACATATATACATACATATATATACATACATATACATATACACTCACTGTTATATTCTATTTATTTTACACTATATATATATATACACTGTAAATGTGTGTGTGTACATATTCAAAATGTACATACATGTTGGATTTCTCAAATCAGTTAATTATTCTATTTTTAATATTAAATATTTCAAACATTAATATATATATATTGACCTTTTTTTTTAAACATAAAGTAAACTGTATTCGATTTAAAGCAATGACAATGGCAAAACATTGATTAATTGTCAACCAAACTCTTTCTTTTCAAAGCCTTTGTCCACCGGAACGTTCCAGAACGTTGTATTTACTGTTAACATTCACCACGGTAGAGCTACGTCATTAAAACAGGGGTCTAATTTGTATTTCAAATACTGTAACGTACAACCGTACAAAAGACGTTCAATGAACAAAAAAAAAATAAAGTGAAATTATCGCGTGTGTATGTTAAGTATATAGATAACAACGCTAAAGACCTTCGTGTTGACTGTCCCTGACGTTGTAGCAGATCGTGATGCAGGTCCCGACAGCGTTACTGCAGATATGTAAGGAAATGCTGCCCTCTTGTGGCTAAACACGGTTCGAGCTTGAAAAATATATAGAAAAGCTCAAAGGATGCAGTGAACACTGGGAACCAGTTGATGACGACAAACACAAGCAACTTCAAATGTCCCCGACGTGAACTTCTGGGGTCTAATGTTATACCAATTTCTTCTGAGGATTTTATTACCTTCACAGACCATTTCCCCTTAAAATAAACAGAAAAGGGAAAGTCATGCCGACAAGCACTTGGCCATTTAGAGGTGGCTTGGTCTACTGGGAGCTCAAATGCGTCACTACCTACAACAGGGGAAGTCAGCTGATAGAGCTGACCAGTCAACATATTCTTTAAACAACCAAACAATACCGTTCTTCATACAATATTTAACCAATCTGATTAAAGGACGTCGTTAAAGAAACGGTTTAATCCCACAAGGACCTGACATTTACCACCCAGGCACACTGCAGACCCAAGGTCCTGCAGATGGTTCTGACTTAAGTCACAGTGCATTAGAACAGTCACAGAAGAGGATTTAAATATAAAGCCTTAATCTAAGAAAAAAAAAAATTAGAACATTTCCAGAAACTTCCAGAACAACCTCAACATCTAAATGTCTAAATGTCACTGCAGTTTCTTCTTAAACCACAAAAAAGTTTTTTTTTTTTTACAAGACAAACAGATTTAGAATAGCCAAGTTGACCCAAAGATGATTCGTAGATTGACGATGTTGTTGGTTCCCCAGCAGAAAACACAGAGTAAGCTGAAGGAGAAGCTAAGACAGCAGTAACCAAGGCAAAGGTAAAAGAGTTGAATGATAGGTCTGACAGTAAGAAAGGGGGAAGGAAAGGGTTTTTTGGACCGGATAACATACCCTTGGAGGTACGGAGATGTTTAAGAGAGATTGGTGTTTAATGAAATGGCATGATGCCTGGTGAATGAAGAAAGAGGGCACTTTAACCAACGTTCTAGAACAAGGTTGGCGTTCTATGTTGTAGTAGTAACTACTAGGCCAT
>NC_024313.1:877926-890750 GCF_000523025.1 Cynoglossus semilaevis
ATCCTTTGCTTTGAGAAAAGATCAGTGAAGGTCAGAGTGAGTTATAACACCCACTAGATGGTTGTTAGACCAGTGGTTCTTAACCTTGTTGGAGGTACTGAACCACACCGGTTTCATATGCGCATTCACAGAACCCTTCGGTGATGGCCTAGCGGGGTGGGGGGGGGTCATCACAAATCATATGAGTCGGGTGTGTGTCTTGTCCTCCGCCGAAACCTTGGGGTTCGGTTAAGAACCACTGTGTTAGACATAACATTGGAATTTTTGTTTGTTTTGTTGATTGTTAGGTTGACAGTTGAGCTCAGGCAGATTTCTTTTTTGCAGATGACATTGTAATATGTGGTGAGAGTAGACAGCAAGAGGGGAAATCTTGAAATGGTGGAGGTTTACTTTGGAGTGAAGAAGAATGAAGGTCAGCAGGAGTAAGACAGAATACATGTACATAACGAACAGTGAGTAAAGTGGAAAGTTGAAGTGGATGTTTGAGTTCCAGTACCTAGGGTCAACCATTAAGAAGAGTGGACCGGGCAAAAAAGAGGTCATGAATAGAGTTATTTTAGGCAAACTTTTGGCACGTGGGTCACAATGAGGTTTAAAAAATTTGTGTGCGGTATTATCGGAAATATAAGTCGCAGCGCAGTATGTGCCATATTATCGGAAATATAAGTCGCAGCGCAATATAAGTCGCACCAGCCAAAAAAATGCATAATGAAGAAGAAAAAAAATATCTAAGTTGCGCCGGAGTATAAGTTGCAACAGCGCCCTCTAGTGGATGTCAGTGTGATAATAACGAACATGCAGATTTTTTCAGTGGTACAGGAGTAGCAGATACTGGTACACAAGCCTAGAGTGATCTCTAGTGGCTGTCAGTGTGAAACAAAAAACAAACGTGAAATTATATATTTTAATATATGTCGCAAGCTGCGCCAAAGGATGAAAAAAAGTGCGACTTATAGTCCTGAAAATACATAAATAAAGCAGCGACCCTAAAACTTCCCGGTCAGTTTACGTCCTTGGAATTACTTCTATGAAAATGCATTCTTTACTTTAAAAACACTGTAAGTTCCTCTTCCACTATTTTTCAAAGATTTTGGACAAAAATGGAAGCTTGGAAATACGTCGTAGGAAAATACATATGTTTTTTGCCGCCCTTGGAAAATACGTCTTAGGAAAATACATATGTTTTTTGCCGCCACTGTATCCAGCTGATTACAAAGTGCACAGTGATTCTACAGGAGCTGGCTGTGAAAGTAGGACTCAAGTACCCTGAGGGCATGCAGGCTGTGGCTGGACACCGTGCCACACAGACTGGGCACCAAGCCTAGGAAGTTGAAGAGCAGCCGACCATCACACAAAAAAAAGAAAGAAATCCATGACAACCGGCAGCTTCATCGTTCAAATACATCAAAGCAGTTTGACAGGATACACAAATCAACAGTTGCAGCGCAAATTAGGGTTGCGCACGTGAGCGATTCCCAAACAGCCACACCAAAAGTGATGAGGGCGGCAGAAATGAGAAGAGCGATCGTTTGCTTTATCATCCAGTTAATAAGCATGGAAAATCAAAACAATGGCGGGGAAAAGCTGCAGTTATCAATTTTCTCATCATATGTAATAAGCATCGAGCGCTGTGTACTGACAACGGTAAGAGACACATCAAAAGGAGTTGTGTGACAGAGGTATAATCTGAAGGGCTCTCTCCTGAAAAGGCCTCCAGACGAACTGTGTTTTCCAGCACCTGAATGAACCGCATTGAAGACAATGGCCCGGCCATTTTATTTTAGGACTTTCCATTTTTAGCAAACTGGCCACAAATTGTTGCATCATGTTCCTCACGGTGTTCACATTTTGTTGTCTTTCTTGAAGGAGGGAGGGAAGAATTTTATAAATGGGTGGTGTTTATGTTATCGCTTTGTCAAATCAGTCGAAAAAGAAAAAAAAAACTCTCAAAAGATAGGATTCACCCATTTAAAATAGTCAATAAAGTACATTCAGATATAACGTCGCGAGGACTCGACAACTAAAAGTAGGCGAAGTTAGCGAAATGGAAATAAATCCTCATATATGTAGGATTATTATGAACGTAAGTGTAGTTTTAAACACTTTTTTTTTTTTTAAAGCGCATCATGATGTCTCAATTTGAAAACGGCTACACGAGACTTTGGTTTGCGATTCGTGCGGTTTCAAAATAGCATGTGGCTCACAAACAGCATGGCAAATTAAAAAAAAAGAAAAGAAAAAGCATGACAGCTGCGTCCATATCCTTTTTTTGTGAATACAGATCACTTGCAAGTGGAGCGCAAGATGTGTATGTAGCAAATTTGACAAAGAAAAAACCCCAAAAACAAACAAAAACAAAACAACGTGGCATAGAAGGCTTGAGCAGTTCATCAAGGAGGCAGTAAAAGTGCCTTTTTTTTTTTTTTTTTCCCTGCTTTGCGGAGGAAAATGTGATTGAAGTGGAAAGGAGGGAGACAAAATGAACAATAGCTGCCATGTGATTGAAGTGGAAAAGAGGGAGACAAAATGAACAATAGCTGCCGAAAGAGAAAAGATAGAGTGGTTTTCAGGCAACCTTGCATAGATCACTGTGGGGGACAGTGACGCCAGTTGCACAGTCACTCTGTTCTCAGCACGCTCGTAAAGGACACTACAATCTGTCATTATACCAAACCAGAGCTATATATAGCTGGAGCTATCTTAAAACAACTGTCAGGAATCATAGTTCATAATTTGATTTTAGGAGGATCAAATATTTCCCGTGAGTTCTGCAGTTCTGCTGCCTTACTGTTGCTTGAGTGTCTACTGATATATATATATATATATATATGTATATATATATACATATATATATATATATATATATATACGTTTGCAAAATGCTGTTATTGGTATTTATTCTGGGTATAACAAAAAAAACGACTGGGGGGGTGGCAGTGAGGCCAACTTTTTTAGGCCACAGCACACGGTGCACAAATGTACAAAAACAAACAATAGCTAATGAAATATAATCGTCTATAGTTCGTTACGTCTCCTCAATTGAACACAAAGCTGATGCCGTCGCAGGAATTGAAGAAAGACAAACAAAGATTTAACTAAACAGCTCAAAGTCAGCTCCTTTTTTTTCTGCAATACCCATTCAACGAGTATTCAACGTTCTGTCTGTTACAGTTACATTGACGAACTTAGACAAATAATTAGCAGATTAAGTGACATTTTTAAAAAATAATTTTCAGGCGTAGAATCTTGGAAATTAGCATATGGCTCCCAGAAATCCCTGATCTCAACATCATTAAACAGGGGGCATAAATTACATGTAAAAGTCATGCATAAAGGCTAAAATGCCATTATCATTTTCTACACCATCTATTGGGGAGAAGGTGGTATTGCAGGGAAAAGGAAAAAATATAATGATAATATAAATTAACAATATAATTTGGAGAAGTTTGGCGGACCGGATTAAAAAGGCAAAACGGGCCACATCCGGCCCCTGGGCCATAGTTTGCCCATGCCTGAATCATGGTATGATGTAGGTTATTAATTACATTTGCAATTTATTAATATGTTGATTTAATTGTTTATGGTTTGTTACTTCTACATTCATGTATTTGTAATAAAACGTGTTATGTTTGTTTGTTTGTTTGTTTATGGAAGCTTCCTTAACAGATCAGCTAAAAATCGAAGACCTAACAACTTTAGTTTTCAACATGTAGAATCGTTTGGATTTAATTTAACATTGATACTGGGTTTTATATTTACATCTGTGACTCGGCCTAATTTTTGGAGTGGCTTTTTGAATCCGTCTGCACATAAGGCCAAAACAAACACGTCCACATCCAGTCCACATGTACAGTATATTCCCTGCTGTGGTCACAGTGACCACGTCTCACAACGTGACGCGGTGTTGCCGTTTCAGACTAGGGCTACAGTAGGACATGTGATCACATGCGGGTCCGCTCCCACAAACTGCGTGTGGAGTTACTCATAGAATGTCTGAAAGGTACGAATTATGTAACTGTGTTTGTTTGTGAAGACGTTTCTTTTGAAAACAAGACTATGGCTGTAGTTAAGCCATCTAATGACCGATGATTTCAAACCATCTCTTTTTTTGTACTAGTACATTGTACACTGGATTTAGAGCTGGAAGCTTAACGGTTTCAGATCGACTAAGGAACTTTTTTTTTTTTTTCAGACGATGGTGCTAATTTAGTCTTATCATGAAAAATAAGCAAGAAAAATATTAGAGTTTTAATATACCTCTCCTAAAAAATATTGTATGTATTTGTTATAGTTTAATGCAGAGGGTCCCAAAGTGGGGGGCGCAACCCTTACAGCACTGATTCCCAACCACTGTGCCGCGGCACACTAGTGTGCTGTGAGTGATCATTAGATGCCCCGCGGAAAATTATTATGTCACTTAATTGGTCTCGAAACTATTATTTATTTATTGTAAATATTTTTTTCTTTATTTGTCAATGCGTGACAAGCAGAGCAAATAATCCCTCTTTCGCTAGGTGGCAGCAGATGGTTATTAAAAATGAGATAATCAGAGCTGTTGAAGAAGGTTTTTGTGTCTTTCCTCAATTCCTGCCAGTATGTCAGTGTTGTTTCCAACTAAACAGGAGTACATTTTTAGTAAATTTAAACTACAGTATATTTATATTTTTGTTTGGTCGTGTGCCTTGAGGTTTTTCCTGATGATATATATATGTGCCGTGACTCAAAAAAGGTTGGGAAACACTGCCCTAGAGGGTGTGCAGTGCCATTGCAAAGGGGCGTGGATGGAATGAGTGAATGAAACGTAACGCAGCATATTGTCCAATGCCGTAAATGTTGAACAAGAGACTGGCAAAAAAAACGGATCGGTTGAAGGCGGTGTAAAAGGAATATCTGATAATAATATTGCAAAGGAATACAGTATTTTGAATTCTCGCTTTTTGTTTTTGATGTCGCCCATTTGATCTGCACCCCTCCCCCCAAGCATAATTTCACTCCCGCCAACTGACCAAAGCTAGGAATGCTAGCATAAAACGGAAAAAGTTCAGTTACATTTAAAAATGTGGGAAATAAATGAGTCTGAAAACAAAATATGTGTTGTTTTTGGGAGTTTTTAAAAACTAAGAAATTGTACTTTTTAAAGCTATTGGTCTTTGTACATTCACTGCAGTTCATTTTTTATGCCGCAAGAGCCAAAATAACAGCAATCTCACAAGTGTACTGTTGGGTTCACAACCACATAAGTGGTCCACAAATAAAGGCTCAGTGCAATATTTAAAGAGGGCTTTAGCGTCATCAGGCTCTGTAGCTCTAGCTCCACTTAATTAGGAGGGCGTCGTCCATTCAGTTTCTCAGCTGCTGAGCATGACAAAAACAACTCAAGCTTATCTGACACAAGATCAAAGAACAGGCGTCGCTATGATATTGTTGAGCCAATCAAACATAACAAGTGCAGGACTGCACCCTCACGGGTGACTGACTTTGGAACATATGTTCGTGATAAACTTTTTTTTTTTTTTTTTGGTAAAACAACTTCATGAAAATGAGATAGATTGAAAAATTTTGTCGCGTAGTATCCTGTATTCAAGCACTTTCAAGTTCATACTCATACTGTTTTATGGGGCTATGTGCATTGGCGTGGCACTTTGGCCCTGAAGCACTGTCATTGGTGTGGAACCCTGAAGATTCACCTCCTGGGCAAGTTCGAATCCCGGTTAGGGCGTTTGGTACGGAATATCTATCCATCCATTTTCATCCGCTTATCCGTTACCGGGTCACGGGGGCAGCAGTCGCCACCCAAATCACATTGCACCGTACCTAAACCTTCCTGCGGGTGGTGAGTCCACTGGAAGGTACTAACCGCCCTAACTGGGATTCAAACTTGCCCAATACTTTTTTGCACACCTAGTAAGTTACAGCAGGGGCCTAAACGATCAAAAATGCATGGTTACGCAAACTTACAAATTAAATTTAGGATGTGCTAGGGTGAGCTGTTTACTTTGATACTGTCCAACTAAACAATTATGCTTCCAACTGCGCCTCTTCAGCCTGTACGTCTAAGCCCGACGTGGGACTTTTTGAGTCGCGGGCCACATTGGGCGGCCGGGTCAGGATCAGATCGATGGAGCGTTCGTGTGAACTAAGATAAATGACATGTCAAAGGCATGCATGAAGGCTAAAATAGATTTCTACGCCATTTATTGTGGAAACATGAGTATTGCAGGGAAAGTATATAATTTGAAAAATTTGGTGGGCCGGATTAAGAAGCTGAAAGGGCCGCATCCGGTCCCCGGGCCATAGTTTGCCCATGCCTGGTCTAAGCCGTTTACTCCTTACATGTCGGATATGCAAGTTAGCGAGCATCGAGCGGGGAATTAACCAACTTTACCACTAATCAACAGTATATTTTGTCCTCTGCTAATTTTAGAATTATTTTGTTGTTTCAAATATATATTTAAAAAAAACATATACAGTATGTGGACAAACCAAAGATGAGCAACGTCAGCAATAGCTTAATGTTTTTCGTTTCACTGTAAAAAATATGATCGAATCTTACCTCAAAGGCATTCATGTTTAAATAAACATACCCAAATAAAAAAACTGTTAATGTTAGAGGCAATTCATAAACTGCACCAGAATATGGGCTGCACATCAAGTCACTACTGCCGGCGTACAGACGATAATGACTCCAAGGTTAGTTCTGCAAACAATGACATGTTATAAACTGCAGCACTGTACAGGGTGCATTAAGGAAAAGAGAGCGAAAATAGAGAGTAAATTAGGGGGGATTGGAGAGGGTTAACAATTTTTTCATATGACGCAAATGCTAACGCTTTGCTACCAGCCCCAACCTATGACATTTTTAACAATATATGTCGCTTCCTTTCAGATGCCTTTTTTCTACCTTCACTTTCCTTCTGGCTAATAGTGATGGGAGTATCGATTCTGGGGTATCGATATATATATATTGATACTCACATTAATTCTGTTTCCTCTCATAAAGTACCGAAACTGATTACCAAATGGAAACGGAAGTTGATCAAAAGATTATAAAATACAAATATTACAACGTTGTTTTCAAGTGGACATCTTTGTCCCTGAATGGTAATTAAACTACTTACGTTACTTAATTTATAATTTATTATGACTAATACATAAATAAATATATACAAATATGTAAAAATATTTAAAAAATACATATCAAAGTTGTTAAATGGCCAGTACTTGTAATTCACCAGTGGTAGATATTGATTAATCTAATCAAATCTTTAAAATTAATTTTGTCTGAATCCTGTTGACAAACTGCACAAGGTTACAAACAAGGTTACTAATTTCAGAACACGTCAGCTCGTTGCAATCACCGTAACAGTCCATAAACAATTTTCACACTAATTTCGGCCTTGGGGCATTGAAGTCTTTACTTCAAACTTTATATAGACCAAACAACATAGATACTGTTGCTATGTATACACACAAATGGCACATGGACAGTATCTACACACAAGTTACGATGTATTTTATATCATCCGGGTGTGTACGTTGCGCGGATAAACGTCTACTTATACCGTGATTACGACATAAACCCTGTTCTCAACCCGGCGTTTTACTTTTCAAAGTATCCAGTAAAAGATAAGGCTTTGGTGTCGCAAATGTGCAAAGTGGTTTTACTGTGCTAGAAGAAACCCGTTAAAAAAACATAGCCTTATAGTTAAAGTACACAGCACTAAAAGCAGAGCAGACTATTAGACCAAGGACACAGAACAATCGCTCTCAGTGGAGCTAAACAATTTCTGCAGTTAATTTAGCAGTGGACGCTGAGGTGAATGGATGGTCGGAGATGTGGTGAATTTGATGAGTGCAGTTTGGTATTTTTTGCTGCTTAATGCCATGTTTGAAATAAAACGGCTGACTTTAAAGCTATCTTATTTTGGACATGTCAGGATTACCATAAAAACCAGCAGACATGTATTTTTACCAAGGCTGCCCCCAGTTAAGGGAAAATTAGGCACTGCTGTTTTGCTTCACTTGCCACAGTCGAGTCACATACGTCAGAGTATTGCTAATAATTCTTCCAGGACAACCAATACATGTGGTTTTATTTTTTTCAAAATCATATTATAGTGTTGTGAGTTTAGAGCCAATAATGAGAATATTTTGAAAATGAAATAGTAACATGACAATGACTTGTTTAATTGAAGATGCGAACTCACTTCTCTGTAAACTTGTTTAACTGAAGATGCGAACTCACTTCTCTGTAAAAGTCAGTTTCATTTTGGAAGTAGCATGATGCTGTTATGCTATGCTAGTGGTTCTTAATTATTTTCTATCACGCCCCCATGGGGACAGACATGTTTTCACATCGCTACGTGCCCTCCTGACCCAGACCCCCGCAAATTGAAATACAATTGAGAACCTCTTAATATGTATATTTTCTATATATCTGTACAAACAGTACATGAGTTGCTGCCACCTAGTGACTGGAGGCTTGTTATCATTCATGCATTATAGCAGTGTTACACTTACATCCATATTCCATTTGAAGCCCCTCAGAACCCCCCCGGTAACTCACCGCGCCTAGGGGGGACCTGTCCCACTATTTGAGAAGTACTGTGCTATGCTAACGGTACAAGCATGCCATTCCATGGCCAATTCATAATGCTTTAAAAATATAAACAAGTCGTAATTTAGTCATTTTGTTTCCTATAGGCTGTTCATTGACAGAGAAAATGCCAGGCATTCCCAAAAGAAGCATTAGCTAAAAGTCAGCAACGAAGGCAGCTAGTCCATGACTTTAAGAAGCTAAACTCACGGGCTATAAGAACCTCAGACAATGTTTATTGATAACTCGGTGCCACCCAAGGGTTGAGACAATGTCAGAGGTTTATTATTTAGGTAAAGGGTAAATAGTGATTTGCTCTATTTTTGTGCGTCGGCACAACCCTGCTAACCAGAAAACTCTGTTATGACAAACAATGACATCACCGCAGAAGACTGCATTGTAGAAACACTGACGTGGGCTACTTTAACTTATGAAGTCAATGTAAAACTCCCTAAATCATTTAAATGTGATCTAGTGGAAGTGTAAATGATTTGTTGAGTTGGAGATAAAAATTATATGAGGTTGTTAAACTAAAAGGCAGATTTAGCTTGACACCTAGCGGCAAACTCCTCCTAGCTCAGAAGGCCTAAATATCCATCCATATCCATTCTTCAGTCATGTTGTCTACAGTGCTTTTACTGATCATCTAGGTCAGTGTTTCCCAAACTTTTTTTTCTGGGGACCCAAATTTTAAAAGTCACAAACCTTCCAACCCAAGTCAATAGACATTATTCGTAAAATCCTGGGAAACATGATGCAAGACGACCCCCCCCAAAAAAACTCTTGCGACCCACCTGAGGGTCACGACCCAGTCTTTGAGAAACAATGATCTAGGTCATAATGGAATTCAATGTTCAATGTGCTTAATGAAGTGTAGAAGCACATATTAAACACTTCCCCTGAACCTGATGCTGCTAAAATCAAGTGAAATGCTGCCGAGTCAGTCTACCTCCTACAATAGTCAACCGTATACACATAATCCTTGTACAAAACTGCTAAAACTCATGTCATTGCTGCCCATGTCTGCCTATTTCGACATGTAAAAACCCTAAAGCCTAAAATGCTTTAAGCCTTTTCTACGCCATCTACGGAGAAATGCGGGCATTGCAGGGAATAGGCAGAAGTATAATAATAATAGAATTTAATAACATGATTTGGACATATTTTTACTTCGTTCCATTCCTATGGGGCAGCATAACTGCGATTTCCGCTATAAGTCGGAACCTATGCTAGCGGAGAAATCCGGGCATTGCAGGGAATAGGCAGAAGTATAATAATAATAGAATTTAATAACATGATTTGGACATATTTTTACTTCGTTCCATTCCTATGGGGCAGCATAACTGCGATTTCCGCTATAAGTCGGAACCTATGCTAGCACAGTGGTGACATCATAATCTAAGACATACAAATATCAGAAGAGTCTGACTTGTGCTTGGGAGACTTGTGGAATCCATCCATCCATTTTCATCCACTTATCCATTACCGAGTCGCGGGGTCAGCACTCTCCACGACCGCCACCCAAATCCCATTGCACCGTACCAGCCCATCATGAAACTTCCTGCGGGTGGTGAGTCCACTGGATGGTACCAACTGCCCTAACGGGAATTCGATCTTGCCCAGGAAGTGAACCCTGGGGTTCCACTACAATGACAGAGACATTGCCTCTGGGCCAAAGTGCCACTTGTGCAAAACATTCCCCCCAAAAAAACATAAATAAAAGACAGTGAATGTAGCACAAACGATAAAAGCTCTACTGTAACCCTCCCGTTGTCCTTCGCAGAATCAAATGAGTATGAGGAAAAGTTGGCATAAGCCGTGCAGTCCAGGAGCACACACATGCACACAAAGGCATATTATTAGCAACAGGGTCACCCTGACCCAAAGGACAACAGAGGAGTTAAATTAAATGCATGCATTATTATAACCATCTCCCCTTTGTGGATAGAAGCACAACACAGTGATTAACAAATCAGGAATTATGTTCCTCGTTAGTAATAAAAAGGACTTCGAATGGTAATGTCTCATTATGTTTTTTTTTTTTCCTTTCACGACAATTTTAGCTACGCCGCATCTCTGTGCCAAAGTGCAAGTGCTCACATAAAAAAAAAAAAAAGAGGCACAAAACCTTATCTCCATCTGTACAGTTCAAAGGAGACCACGTTCTGGGAGAGAAAGAGATCCCGCAGGATAAAGGCAGGCTTTTAGTCATGACCATAAAACTGACCACCAATAACTTGTGGGAACATTCATACACTCCCTTACATTTTTTTTTAAAATACCAGGGAACCTTGAGACTCAGATTGCCTGAGCTTTGTATTATTTTTTTTTTTTTCATGAGCCGCACCGTTCTCAGCTTTATGTACACAAATGTCTTTTTTAACTGGCTACAACCGCAAGCGAAGGCAGTTCAGGGACACTATGAGTGAGATATTTTACAACTATTCTCCGACAAAGTTCGTTAAATTGCTTTTTCGCTAAAGCAAATATACAGTATATATAAACATAACATCTTTAACCTCCATTTTTTTTAACAGTTAAGGTCACACTTAATACATCTTATTTGTGTCATACTAACGGGCATAATAGCTTATTTTCAGTATCTGTTCATCAACTGTGGCAAGAATCAAAACAACAGTATTTATACAGCTGCTGAGATAAATACTATTCATGCCTTGCTCCTTATTCATTTCAACTGAATGATGTTAGGTTTCTCTGGAAAGGAGTAGGAAAAAAGAGCCAGTGGTCTCTTTAGTTCCTTACGCATTCTTCCCACTGCACTAAGAATGGTTCTCAGGGATCTTTCCCAGCCCGACACCTAAAATAAAATCAAAACCGACAAAAACAACAACAGACCTGAGCCAGGAAGGCGAAATCCACACGGATTCCAGTTGTTCAGCGCGGGCCACCAAGGCTGATAAGCACTATGTTAAAGATACCATATAGAACACTCAAATGACATGGTTGTACGCCAGTACCTAGCTGCATTAAAAAGTGGTGCATCACATGGTACTGGAGCGCCCGGTGTAGCGCTGTTTGTGTCCAGTGAGTCTACAAGAGTCATTGACGTTCCAAAAAAATATATATGAATGATCTGCACACAAACCAAAGTACCTCTGGACTCAATCCAAAACTGTAACATCGCGCAACTGGGCAACAAAAATGAAGCGAATGAGCGTCTGACTTGGCGCAAATGAAGTTGGAAAAGTTGAATTATTTGGCCGCATCATGCCACGGCATCCGATCAGCGACAAGTTTATCCTGAATAAAAAAGAATTTATGGATGGTTTTATTATGTTACTGACTTACTTCGTTACTTCGTTTTAAGCGCGAATGGAGCGATGATCGAAAAAACAACAAGCAGCGCAATACAGGTGTTTCAAGCTTTTGTCGCGTTTAATGTCAACGCAATAACTACTTGGATAAGAGGTGAAGAAACTTTCAAGAATCTATGTCATTCCAGCTGCCCTCGATTTAACTGATTCGGATAACATGACCTGGATGACTGAGACTCGTCATAGATTCTGGACAAAATGGTGCTTCATTGCCTTTCAAAGGGTCCTCACACCCCTCTCTCCTTGCACACTAACGTTCTAAATCTAAGGTCCCAGACACAACTCAATGGCTGCGAACGTTCTAAAAGGTCCCAGACACAACTCAATGGCTGCTGGCAAATTCTTTGTTTCTTGATCATTCTTTTCAATTGTTCTTAAAAACAAATCAATAGTTGACCAAAAATAGTTACATCGAGGGCAACTGGACGGAGTAGGTTTCTTGGAGACGTTTCTTGAACCCCCGATAGTATCACCTGAGTGTCGCTCAGGTGATACTATCACTCCATAGCTATGGTATCGAGTGGGGCTTAGGCCCAGATCAATGTCTCTGTCATTGGTGTGTAACCCCAGGGTTCACCTCCTGGGCAAGTTCGAATCCCGGTTAGGGCAGTTGGTACCTTCCAGTGGACTCACCACCCGCAGGAAGGTTCAGGGGGGGTTGGTACGTTGCAATGTGATTTGGGTGGCAACTGTTGCCCCCGCGACCCGGTAACGGACAAGAGCCAAGTGTCGCTCAGGTGATTCATCGGTATGGTATGGTATCACTCATTCACACTTCTAACCTAACCTTGTGACGTTACATTCTCCTTAGAATAGGGTGTGGTCCACCACACCTCCACCCCCTCCCCCCCCCCCCACCCCTTGGTCTTTTTTTTTCCAACCCCCCCCTCCCC
>NC_024313.1:890848-893392 GCF_000523025.1 Cynoglossus semilaevis
ACCTGGATGACTGAGAACCTACACAGACAATCAACATATTACCGTATTTTTCGGACCATGAGGCGCAATATCAATGAACAGGTCTAATTCCATACATAAGGCGCACCAGGTTATAAGGTGCATTAAGCGAAACAAAACAGTCAGCGATCATCGCGGATCAATAGAGACTGATAGAGATTTGTGGAAAAGTAGTGACCTAAGTTGGACACTGGAGGACGCTGTTGTTGTTGTTCGCCCCTCCACAGTCAGGCGGTTGTCACTATTTTTGTTCTGGATGGTCGCCGTATTGTTGTTTTGACGCTGTTACGTGTGGAAGTGCGGCTGTTTTGTAGAGAGAGTTTGTGTTTTGCCTACATCGCAATTAAAAAATGAGAAATAAAAAGAATTCTTGAGCACGAAAAAAATCGACAGCCATGTGTCTTGACTCGTCCTGCATAGCACCATACATCGACAATACAAAAACACAACATAGAGTCTCCGGGTGTTGGGAGGCAAGACGCGACGTTGCACGAATTTGGGTAATTGTGATAACAGAGTTAGCTCCCATTAGCTTCAGTTGTGTGCCATCATGTGTGATGCGCTGTGTGGTTTGGCTTTATAAAATCGGTTCGAGGTCAGTAAAAGCGCAACCTGAAGTAATACATAAGCGCATCGGGTTATAAGGCGCACTGTCGAATGTTGAGAAAATTACTTTTAAGTGCTTTTAAGTGATAAGCATAACCAAAAGGCCGACACGGCTGGACACCACTCTTTTAACCACCCTACAGTTCTCCAAAATCTACTAGCTGTGTATTCCCAGTTTCTTCTTCTCTTGGATGAATAACAAGTACCACAAATAACTGTAAATTAAATTAAAGCCTGTTGAATCTTAAAAGGATAAACAATGGTTGAATCATGATGGTTGTGTGTGTATGTGTGTATAAATCTAACACAACAGTGTCACCTGACCTTCTTATTCGGAAGATTCACTACGTTTTTTCCCTTTCAGCGACTAGCCCTGAGGCTTTCGGTGTCTTTAAATCAATACAGTGAACTCTTCAAAATGTTTGTCTGGGATGTCTGCGAAGACTGCCAGCATGGCTCATTCCATTTTTGTCTTTGTGCACCATAATTTTTTCGAGTTCTGCATAATTTAGTAAACACCAACACCCATTCCAAAAAAACATCAACGTAATAACATTGGATCTGGGTTTGGCCTCCAACACCTTTTCTCACCACTAACACCCCCCTTTACCGTCAGTGACTAACAGGTCTGAGTCTGATGTCCTTCCTGTAGGGCCACTGGAGGACCAGGAGAGTCAAAGTACACTAAAAGGACATTTAACCTTGTGCTGTGGAAACACTCCCAGGAGTGAAAAACCGCGGGAGCAGATGGTAAAGCTTTATTGGGACTGTTTATGGAAGGTGTGGGATCCCTAACGTAAAGCATGAAGGTTGCACATTGTAATATACGGTAAACTTTATGTCTGAGTAAGCCAACAAAACACACTGGGCAACCACCCTTCAATTTGCAATCGTTCTGCTTTTCAAACGTTGTTTCCTTCCCCTATGCAAATATAATATTTGTAGATTTCTTTTGTTCCTCAACTAAAGGTAAAGCTGTCGATCTTAACTTGTTTTGTTTTTTTCATAAGCTGTATGTTATGTTATGTTATGTTATTTCTGTGCACACTAACTTACATCGAGAAAAAGTGGGTCGGTGATCAAGTGATCTGAAAAAAGATCTTCGGAAAGGCCATAGAGGAGAAATTGCTTTTGAATAGATTTCAGAAAAAGTCAGTTCAGAGATGTGCAAAGAAAAGTTTCAAATGTTAGTACTATAGTCAACACATTTAAAAAAATTGACCGTGGCAGTTGGAAATGATCAAATCTATTCGTTAGTTATACACATTAAGGCCAAATTATTTGTAAGAAATACACTTTGACATAGTTTGTGAAATGTTCTCTCTTAAAGCAGGGGTAAATACTAGGACTCGATTCTAGGACTGTTGGAATAAAAATAAAAAGTGAACCCACACCTTCTAAAAGTGCTGACTCGGAACAAATATGGGAGGTACAGTAAAAACGAAAAGTGCTGCTCATTATTGCATTTACTCAGCTCTGATTAAAATAATCATCTTTACAGAAAGCCATTATGTGCTCATAAAACAAATCCTTAAATTAGAGTTTAATCCTATTTGGGAAACTCCAATTCTGCATCTGGCTTACTTTTTTATTTTTTTTCTCTCAAAACCAGTCCTTCTATTATAACTTTATAATGATTTGGGTCGAGATCTTGTCAGACTGGAAAAAGGAAAAGGACGAAGTGAAGGTCTTCTGTTGCTATTCTGAATCACATGTGGCCTTAAGCTGGTCAAGCTTCCCACCACGATTTTTGTCATTTGGTCCCTGTAATTGCTGCCAAGATTCAGTCAGGAGGTCCGGCTTGAGTCCTTCCATTCATAAAGCTCCAAGTGCCTCTTAGTGGCATACTTGGTTTAATAAAACGTTGCATCCTAGCCACTGTCACTCCCAGTTCAAACACTCTATCTTTAGCTGCTGCTT
>NC_024313.1:893419-900169 GCF_000523025.1 Cynoglossus semilaevis
CTGCAATTACTTTCTCCTTTTTCTCAGACACCATGGCATCTGAACGTTTCCAGGGCCAAATGAACACGAGACAGTCCAAACAAACAGCAGAAAAACAAATGTTATATATGAAAAAAAAAAGAAAAAAAAAAGGTGTATGCTCCGGCCACAAACAGACTTGTGATCTCAAAACAAGCAGGCGATATTTACGTAATTTTCCTCAAAGTGTTTATGTTCGACGGCTCTGATCACCACATCACCACAGCTGGCATCCTCACCTAAACTGCTTCATACTGATGTTGAACTGCGGACTAAGGTACAATTTTCAGTCATTTACCGCGCATCTCACCACAGCAAATGAGAAACGGTAACGTTGAGGTCAATTCCGAGTACTTCAACTTCATTGACCCTAGGTTCTGTGATTCTAACCAGAAGTTAGTAATGCCAGGGCACTACACTAGTACTCACCAATATTTACAATATATTAAGATTTTTATAGTAAAATGTAGAGTTACGAACTCGCTAACTGAAGTTAGTTCAAAGTACAAATACTGGGTACATGGCAATGCAGGGGTTATTTCCGATGTCATTTTTGCAACTATAGGCAAATAATGAATGGAGAAAATGGTAGGCATCATAGGCTGAGTTTGTTTAAAGACAATTCATCCAAGAGGCTTCTAAGGTTCTGAATTCCAGTGGTGAATTGGTCTTCAAAAACCTAAGCATTTGCCCAGTTGCCTAACTCAGAGCGTATGATTTTGACGAGTATGAAATGACCTGTATGACTAACAACCCTCCAGCGTGTAATGTCAATGCGATATCTAAAAAGTCCAGTCGTCACCACAGTTAATTAAAACCACTGAAGCAGCATTAGGTCATGTCTAGGTTCCAACAATAGCATGCTAAGATGACCGAATGGCTAAAAATATTAGTTACAGCGGGTCCTTTTCCAGATATACCACCCACTCTGCCACCGGCACGTGGGGTGAAAACAGAGTGAGGACGCCCTCCATATAATAACTGCACTGCGACTGTTTCCCATACAGTCCATCTCCGCTCCTAATTACATGTTTACACTCGTTTTGCCATACGCAGCACAAGCCTTTCCAGAAACAGCATGTGAATTCAAGAAGCCATTTACATTAAACCTCACGGCGGACGGATTTAGATGAGGAGGCATTAATTCTGACACACCGAAAATAGACAAAAAGAAAATCTGAATTAAATAACAGGAGGCCCTGCCTCGATGCGGTCTCGGCGACTTTATAGTAACATGCAATGGCGTATCTTCATCTTAGAAAGCTGTTAAATAGTGAATCCACCCACTACACTGCTCTGTCATTTCATTCAAAGAGTTTACCAAAGATGCCCACGGGTCAAAGGGAGCTCAACTGTTGTCAAACGCTGACGAGATTAAAGGATACAGACAAATAGTAGCAGAGGAAAAGCCTCTAAAAAATAAATTCAGACGCAGAATAATGTAGCATTAAAAAACGTGGGAATTGGATTCTGGGTACCGGATCTAAGCCTGCTTGGTCACCACAAGCTCATGTTAAATTTTGCGATCAATTTTTTTCCCACATTGTCCAGGTCATTGTTTCCCAAAGACTGGGTCGCGACCCTCAGGTGGGTCGCAAGAGATTTTTTTGGGGGGTCGTCTCGCATCAGGTTTCCCGGGAGTTTACGAATAATGTCTATTGACTCGGGTTGCAAAAGTTTGTGACTTTTAAAATATCCCCGAAAAAAAAGTGGGAAACACTAGGTCTAGGTTAGGTAACTAAACGTATTCTTGGCCCACTGACAAAAAAAAAAAGCTACTAAGTTTAGCTGTTAGCAAGTCAACTTAAACCCTGTCCCAACTAAAAAAAACATAGAAAATCAACTAAAAATGTGCATATTTACAAATTCAAAAGTATTAAAATTAACTTTTTTTGTTGCTAGCCCAAAAATACAGTAGCTCATGTGCAGAAAAAAGACAACTTCCTATGTTGGTTCACATTGCTCTAGTGGATTTAACTGCTAAATACTAAAAGGAAATTAGCGGGTGCAGGTATTCCTGTACCCCACATGTGTCAAACTCAAGGCCCGGGAGCCAAATGCGGACTGCCAAGTCGTTTTATGTGGCCTGCGGGAGCTTAAAAAGGAAAATGGATATGGTAGATTTTCTTTGACTGAAGTAAATGAGTAAAAATTAGGTACATTATTTCACTGTGTCCCACTGCGGCCCGGTACCAAATGACTGGTACGGGGGTTGGTGACCCCTGATCTATATAGATTCCATTTACCAATGAGCCCTTCAAAGGGGAACTCTATTGCTGATGTGGCCCCTGGTGAAAATGGGTTTGACACCCCCTGCTGTAGCCCACAACCTGGACAGTTGACCAGTCCATATGTTCAAATATCTCAGCTAACTCCGACAGTCTAACTACCCAAATTCACAATCTGCATGTTTATCTCGATGTGAAAGGAAACCAGTCTAATCAAGAAAATACTGCAGATGTTACAACTCTATCGACTGTTTTTTTAGATAATAAAAAACACATGAGATACAGTACGTACATATCTGGCTCTACACCGGTGCCCCTCGATGTGAAAGGAAACCAGTCTAATCAAGAAAATACTGCAGATGTTACAACTCTATCGACTGTTTTTTTTTGTACATATCTGGCTCTACACCGGTGCCCAAAGCATTAGGTGTAATTGACAAAGTCTGGCCAAGAAAGCATTTGTGTAGAGACGGCGCTGTCAAACAGACTAAACTGTGACTAGTTAGGGCCTGTTCAGATTCAGTGCAGTAACTGCAGACCTGAGCTCCACACAGAGAAAGCAAACAACCTCAATTCTGCCTCCTGGTGTCTTTAATGTGCACTGAGGTTTAAAGGAAATCATCAAAAGAAAAAACTTCACAAATAAACCCAATATACCCACCAAAGTAAATAAACAAATAAATGATTAAAACAACATTAAGAACTTCACCCTACAGTGCCATCACGTGTCTACATTTAATACACTACAAGCTATCTACAATGATAAATATTTGACTCTACAAAGGGGCTGACATTTATCAAAAGCGGTGTTATTTTCGGTTCAACCGAAACTACAAGTGAAAATAACCATTTGGTGCCCACAGACTCAGACGGGATCAAAATATCTCGAACAGTCTTTACTTTTCCAGATAAACACCGTAGCTCAAGCCACTTAGTCAATTACTTTATGACTGTATAAACATCAAGCGCATGTTTGTGCAGCTAAAAATGCTACGAACTGACGAAACCGGACAGTGAAGCCGGCCCGTCTCTGAAACACACCAGTGATTCAGGTGTCTGATGGAAAATTGAATTGAACACGTTGTCTTTTGGAGGTAAACGACAACAACAACTCTCATGGAAAGAAGTGAGAATGTCACCAAAAGTAAATCACTTTAGGATTCACTCCGCTGTTGCTCCCCGCACAAGAAAAGCCAGAGAAGGAGAAAGAAAGAGTGAGAAAAAAACAAAAAAAAAAACAAAAAGAAGAGGAAATCAGTGAGGAGAAGGGAGGACCATCACCCTGAACTGACAGGCCTCCTGAGGACATGGCACCCATCATTATGGATGACATCAGAGTAGGGAGGGCCCTTAGAGAGAGAGGTAAACCCTTTGGGATGCTGAGGAGCAGCCTGGGTATAAATACCTTGAGCCCAGTGCCCTCGGAAGCATCAGCTGCCACTCATACGACAGACTCCACATCTAAGGATTTAACTGCAAGGCACCAGGACAGCAGCCTCCCCCGACCTCCCCTTCTGTTCTTTGGAGCATAAACCTACACGGTAAGATGGATGAGTTAATGTCTTCACATTTGAAATGATTGCAGTGTGTGGACATTTTTATTCCCTCTAACACTCTAAGAGGACGGAGTGATAAAACGCCACGATTGACTGTAAGTTCAAAAAGTCACGTGCAAAGGTTTTAAATGCTTCATTTGGTGAACAACCCAAAGACGAATAAGATAATTGTGCTTTCACAAAAATATTTGGATTTCATTTTCTGTATCTTTTTTTTTATATATATATAATGTAGCTCTGTTCAATCACGTTTAAGTGCAACAATTGTGTTTAGCTTAACCGCAGCAACGATATCATTGCCATTTTACTTTTGTCAGTAGACTCACAGCTCGTTGCTTCTTCGTCTAATTACTTTTTGCATCCTCTTTAGGTTTAGCTTCACAAGATGGACTTGAGGGTAACAAGCCTCATCCTTGTCCTCCTCGCTTTGGCCGAGGCAACCCCTGACAGGTACTACCATGTGCCCAAAGTGAGCAAGACTCCCTACCCTGTCAAGAGTCATGGTGAGTTACCCTGTCTCTCTACACACAGAAACTGTTAAACTAAATCAGCAAGCTGTCTAAACTTCCAAAGAGACAAATATAAGGTATATCCTCTCTGTGCACCTATTTCTTGTAACAGATGGGTTTTTTTGGAAGCACGATCACAAAGCACGATCACAATGAAAATCCTTTGTATATTTAGTTTCACCGCAATGCTTTTACCTACCATCATTTTACAAGCCCGGTGTTTTCATCTAGTAATTTGTAACTATGTATAGATTTATAACATCCGAGGTATTTTTATTTTAAATTACACAAAATAAAGAGCTACAAAAAAAAAAAGAATCGCACCCAAGAAAAATTGTTATGTTGCTCAAATCAAGTTATTGTTGAATCACATCTAAGAAAAAAGGTTATGTTGCTCAAATCAAGTTATTGTTACTATTGACAAAATCCTATAAAACCAACAACAACAAAATTCAAATTCCTTAATGTTAGCCATTTTTGGCATTGTCATTATTACATTCCCATTTCTGACCCTTTGCTAAAGGTCATCTTTATTGATGTAGGCTGACCTGTTTTTTTTTTTTTCATCACCACACCAAGAAGCTCTTACTTATTGGTAGACTAAGAAAAAAAAAACAACGATGGGTTTGTGTAGCAGTCGAGTTTGAAGACTAAGAAAAAAAAAAAACAATGGGTTTGTGTAGCAGTCGAGTTTGAAAATGACTCTAAGTAACACCTATTTTTTTCACTAAATGACAATTTATTTAGAGCACCAGAACTGGCAGTTTGTCGTGTGCAAGCCATTGGTGTGACTGCCGGCGTTATGCACACCATTCTATTTTTACTCAAGTAAACACAGTACATATTTGAAGTTAAGACAACGCTTTGGGTTCGAAGAGGTTTCATGTGGTTTCAGTGACTGCATTAACTAAAATAATACAGAGGAGTAGGCCAACGATCAGAGCTAAGTTTGACAAATCTCCAAAACAGATGTTGCCACAACACTGCAGGAGAAAAAAAAAACAACAAAAAACAAAAACTGTGCTGCGGTTTGAAAATCACACCGCACACAAACGACAATAAAAAGAAGTAGCAGAAAAAAAAAAAAAGTCAGCTATGAAATGATCGCAACACAACAAAACCACAGCACAGCCACTGCGGCACAGCCACGGCAATTTCACCCAGCAGAGACGATGACTCACAAACAACCAAACTGATTGGACGGTGAGAGCGTACCAAAAAAAAAAAAAAAACAGATGCAGTAGAAATCTGAAGGCCAAACTTGGTTAAGTTCCCAAGTCCATTATCATCACCTCCAAGCTGTGGTGAACAGGGCCGCCACAAATATTCCCCCTAGGGTTTTTGCTGCAAAGACTCCTGTGGTTTGGAAATGACATCCCTGTGGAAGCATCTGACTAGCAGAAGCATCAATTAAAAAAGACACACCGGCATTTGTGGATTTCTAGCTCTCCTGACAGGTTAGAGTTAAGGAACAATGGAAATTCTTCTTTTGTCGAAATTACATTTTCACCTCACGTGCTGTTTACACAGTCCACATGGAGAGTGCGCACACACTCACACACAGGACAGACATAGAAAGACATAGGGGGAACAGAATTAAATATACTACAGTATAATATAGCGTCTATATTACAATGATTGTAATTAATGAGTATAGTATGGCAGAAGTACGACATCTAGATATATCAACTCATCATTTACTTACATTATGTACTACTATTCTAACTGTTGAATACAACTCAAAATATATATTTGTGTAATGTATTTCTTCAGTGGTATCAATATATATATAAATATATAAAAAAAAGGCCAAATAGGTAAAAGAAAATAATATTAAAGTCAAACATTGACTTTAAGGAAAGGTTAACCCTCTAAACTTCAAACAACCGTCTGCAGATTTATGGGCGAGGAACTAACAAACTTACATCATAGGATAGTTCCATATATACATTGGTTTTGCCCCATAAACTCGTCACTTCGGGGCTCCAATGTGATTTCAACAACTTGCTGACCACTAACTATACATTCGCAGCCACGGGCAACAGAGGAAATTAGAGGGTGCGGCGTTAGTGCGAGTAAAACGAATGAAACAAACAGGAGCTGCCTTACTGTGTCCCACGGGGCAGCGGATGTAAGCTTGGTGAGAAATCAGCTCAAAGGAGTGGTACTGGACTATATCGGAAGAAACAAACTCAGCATTCTCCCGCACTCTACATCACCAAAACAGGGAGGAGGGTCACTTTGATGTCATAGGGAACACAGTATTCCTTATGTTTACTCAAAGGGTAGAACATTCCACAAAGGTTGTGGAAGATTATTGTAACCAAATTTGTAACCTAGTTCACTTTTTGTTTTTATTTAACAGCTGTTGCAGGTGAACAAGGCCCTCAAGGTCCTCCAGGTGAGCCAGGACCAATGGGACCTCCTGGACCTCCTGGA
>NC_024313.1:900223-901262 GCF_000523025.1 Cynoglossus semilaevis
GCCGGACCCCCTGGACCACCTGGTCACTCTCAAGCAGGTAAACCTGGTACCCCAGGTGGTCCTGGAAAACCAGGTACTCCTGGTATTCCCGGTGAAAGAGGTGTCAATGGTGCAACAGGACCAATGGGACCCAGAGGTGCACCTGGTACCCCTGGTTCCCCTGGACCTGCTGGACACTCTGCTGTTGGAAAACCCGGACCATCTGGAATTCCTGGCGCAATGGGACCAAGAGGAGAGCCTGGTCTTAAAGGACATCCTGGCGTTCCTGGTCTTCCTGGCGCTAAAGGAGAGAGAGGTATTGGAGTTCCTGGGGTTCAAGGATCCTCAGGTCCAGTTGGACCAATGGGTCCCAGCGGTATGCCTGGAAAACCTGGAGTTGGAAAACCTGGTGCCACTGGCTATCCCGGAGAGCCTGGAAAGTCTGGCATGCCAGGAAGAGATGGTGCTCCCGGTGCAATGGGTATGCCAGGACTAAAAGGTCACACTGGCCCTCCAGGCACAGGCGCACCAGGTAAGCCAGGTCAAAATGGTACCCCAGGTATGCCAGGACCAATGGGAGCTAAAGGTCCCCAGGGACCAGCTGGGCAGCCCGGCTCCCCTGGCATGCCAGGTGTTGGCAAAACAGGAGAACCTGGAATTCCAGGCAGCAGAGGATCACCTGGTACCCCCGGAACAACTGGTCAGAAGGGAGAGCCAGGTCCAACAGGCTTTACTGGCCAGTCAGGAGCACCTGGACCAATGGGTCCAGCTGGGCCACAGGGTGCAAGAGGATTCCAAGGTGAAGGAGGCCCAACAGGACCCAAGGGTGACACCGGAATGGTCGGAGCACCAGGCCCAAGAGGAACCAAGGGTGAACAGGGAGCTCAGGGTTTTACAGGAAAACCAGGTTCCCCCGGTGCAGTAGGCCCTCCAGGAATCCCAGGTCATAATGGTGCTCAGGGTCCAAAGGGTTCACAAGGCCATGGTGGTGCTCCAGGTATTCCAGGTTCAAATGGCGCTCAAGGACCTAAAGGACACACCGGTCCCCCAGGAGCACCAG
>NC_024313.1:901698-920651 GCF_000523025.1 Cynoglossus semilaevis
TGGTCCTTCAGGCCCCTCCGGCCCTCCTGGACTTAAAGGCCATCCTGGTAATCCAGGTCCTCCCGGCCCTGCTGGTTTAACAGCTAAGGGTATCTCTGGTCCTCAGGGTCCACCTGGAGTTCCTGGCGCAAGGGGTAATGATGGTATTCCAGGAGCTAGCGGTCCTCCCGGACCTCCTGGCCCTCCAGGTGAGACCGTGTACTACCACGATGAGAAGAGCATGCCAGTCAAGTCCCATGAAGTTGTGATGTCTCATGAGATGATGAAGGCACCAATGTCTGCATTCAGCGCTGTTCTGACCATGGCCTACCCTCCAGCAGGAAACCCAATTGCATTTAACCAGGTTCTGTACAATGGAGAGCACCATTATGATTCCCACAGCGGTGTATTTACATGCCAGATTCCAGGCCTCTACTATTTCAGCTATCACATTCATGTCAACGGTGCCAACGCACTGGTGGCTCTCTACAGAAACGAGGAGCCAGTTCTTTTCACATATGACGAGTACAACAAAGGCTTCCTTGACCAGATGTCAGGCAGTGCTGTACTTTTGCTACATGCTGGTGATAGGGTCTTCGTTCAGGTGCCTGATGAGGAGAGTAACGGCATATTTGCAGCAGATAACGTTCACTGTGCTTTCTCTGGGTTCTTGATTGCCTCAACGTGATTTCACAAACCCGTAAAAACCTCAAAACCATACCAACATTAAATAACACGGAGAAGCCAATTCGATTGCAAAATTACAAATTATGATGGTATGTTAAAGGATATGGTTGTTATTCTCCATGTACCTCGATTGAAATCCTTGAAAGGATGAAAGTCATCAAATTGTGAACGGAGGTGTTGATTACATGATCAAAGCTAAAACCAAAAACCCCAAAAAAAAAAAACAAAAAAAAAAACTGTGCTGTTAAAATTGATTCCCTTTCCTTCGTCATCCTTATCTGTTTATTTCACATTTAAGTAAGACAAAAAAAGTTTTCTCACGTGGTGCTCTACAACTTCCTGTAACATTTACAGCACGTCTTTTACTTGTGTTTGTTGTACTGATGTCTTTTGTTTTACAATTTCCCAGTTGAATACATTTAAAACAGGCCAAACTGTTGTATTTTATGTTTTAGAGATCGGCATTCACACAAGCACTGTGACTAGAAAAACAGAAACCCAGATAAGAAATTTAAACTTTTGTTTCAAAACAAATATGGTCCGTTCAAAGTGTTAAGTTATGTACCACCTTTTGACCTAAATAAGGAATTAAAGTTCTAGTCTGAAAAGAGAAATACCTTGGTGTTTTTTTTTTCTTCCTTCACTCCATCTGACATAATGACAGCACTTTGTTCAAACTAAAGATGCCCAAATACATGCCTCAAATTCTTTGTTTTATTTTCATTCAGGATAAAGCTTAAAGCTTTAGCTTCCTCTGGATGCTCATATGATACGTGCAACTGAGAGAATTAACAGTTTACCTTTGAATGCAGATGTGTTGTAATTGTGGTCGATGGCAGCGACGATGTCTTTCCAAAAGTCGGAAGTGACCTTGTGTCCTTGCTGTTTAGAGAAGGAATAGACTTTTTTTTCCCGAAATTTTCAAAACAAATTAAACTAAAAATTACAAAAAAGCAAAATAAATATATTTGAAGCCGTACAGTCCATACCTTGTGCAACATATCCACAACCCTTCCGCAGAGAAGAGCGCCCGGTAAATCAAAGTAGTTGTCGTAGAAGTAGTACTTTGCTGCAAAGAGCAAAACAATTGATTAGCAGATCGATTTAATCTATCGAGGGAAAAAAAAAAAGAAGTTTGCAACAAGTAGTCCAAAGGTTGATTTCTGTAAAGCAATACTAATGACTATCTTTCAAAGAACCTGAACCCTAAGAACACACAGTAAAATGGAGCCCCAAACTCCATTATGAGAACCAGGTCGGGAAGCATCAGTTTGTTGTGGTCGGACGTTTAGCTTACTGCGCTTCACAGTTTCTTCATTTGGTATACTATTACCCCTTATTATGGCTGCAAAGAAGTTAGGTGCACTCAGTATCGCTAATAATAATAATATATGGGTGATGGCGATATAACCACGAAACACCATGGGTCGAGGACATCGTAAAACCGAAGACAGCCTGTTTCAACATATCACACAACAGAGCACGTAGCAAACCCTTAGACAAATGTAATAGCAGCATACCAGATCTGGTGAATGAGGTATTAAGACTGTTGAAATGCTTCCATTCCCTTGTAGGCCCATAATATTTGCTGATGTCTTTTGTGCTGAGATTAGTGGTACCGTGTGTAGCTCTGTAATGAGAAACACAAAACAACAGATTTGACACTTAAGTCAAAGTTAAAGATCTCGGAACACCAAAGATCATATCATAACATAGAGACAGAAGAACCGTACCGTAAAACTGTTCCATCCTCAGCCAATTTCACAAGGTTTCCTTCCTCTAGATCCACTACTAGTCCTTTGAAACTATACCCCCCAAAAAAAAAAAAAAAAAACAGGAACTAATCAAACATTATTCGATAACGTAATATCTGAGCGGCTATAACCAATGTGTCCAAACTTTTTCTAAGAGCAGGCAGCGTCAAAATTTAAGAAGACATCACACCAATATTGTGTGTGACTTTTACGATTTAAGCAATTGAGAGGCTTAATATATAAGACAACTCCAAAAGTTATTTTCTATTGACTAATATGAATTAGTAAAGAAAACAAAAAACTGTTTTATAACAAATAGTCTCACCAGAAATCCCATGTGGCTGGAGTCAGACTTAGCAGTTCTGGGTCAAAACCCTTGTGTTCCACCAGGTATCGTGCAAAGCTCTCATAGATGAGCTGAGAGTGGGAACAAGATGTAAGGGAAGGAAGGAGAGAAAGCAAAGGTGAGGAATAAAAAAAAAAAACAACAACTGTGAGACTGTCGAAAAGACGTACTTTTGTTTAGTGAAGTTTAGTGAAGTTTAGTGAAAGCAACTCTTAACACTTCCTACAAGCAACCATTAAGATGTATGTTGTATGAGTAGGACAACCATTGTAACACATACCAGATCCCCCCCCCCCCCCAAAACACAGCACTCAAAAAAATATAATAACACAATAAAAAAATGATTAAGTTGAAAACTGAGCAACATGGATTTTTTTTCTAAGGCAATTAAAAACTTCTTAAGTTTTTGAGCTTTGGCGGGCAACATTTGACCCGCAGGCCTTAAGTTTGACACATATGTAGGAAGAAGGATCATTCCTTTATGCTGCAATAAAGATTTAATTTATATTAAATTATATTATATAAAATGTTTTTTTTCTATTTTTTTAGACAGATTCACATCAAGTCCCAAAAATTAGGATTTGTGGAGGCCATACAAGAACATAAACTACCAAATTGGGGTTTTTGTTTCTTTTGTTGTTGTTACGACAAAAAATGTTATGGAATTTGCAATGTGGATTAGACTTTTCATGCTGAGAAATGTATAAATATATGTATATACTGTATTACTAATAGACTTTAAACCAGGAGCAGTGCACCATATATCAGTCAATGTTAACCAATGTTAACACTTCTAGGCCTTAATTGATTGTCATCATTATCAGAACCTGATAACATGTATATATTTATCGGTACAAACCACCGTATGTGTTGCTGCCACCTAGTGACTGGAGGCTTATGTCTATATGCGTGCCATATTCCATTGGAAGCCCCTCGGCTGGTATACATGTAACTACTCCATTACAGAAAAATACATGTTTTTGCAATTGATTCTTATTTATTCAAGCTACAAATATTACATTGCCGTGTAATAATAAAAACAAAATTTTAATTTCATAAGTTAAAAAACTCTGCTGCATGGACCTTACCAAATGTTTTTCAAGCTCCCACGGGCCACACAAAACGGCTTCATGGGCCGCATTTGGCCCCTGGGCCTTGAGTTTGACACATATGATATAGACGTACAATGTTCTTAAAATCGCATATCGAGTGAATAATAGTTAAAATAAAAAGCTTTGCAGCACGATTTTTGGGCCCAATTCTTGACAACTAGGCTTCTTTCAAGGTGAAACGCAATAGCGAGGATAGCAAAAAGATCTACGCGAAACCCTGTACATAGTGTATGTGACAGGTATGACAGAATTTACGGTCAGTAGTCACTAACGGCACTGCACGACGACGTTGTGTTTCAAGACACTATGAATGTCAACGGCTCTCATTCGAAGACATGAATGAGCATCATCAGCCTGGAAGTCACGCAGCATCGGGAGCAACAGCATCTCACTCACACAGACGTCCCTCCGCCGCTGACACGTCGCATTATTACATGGTCCTTTCTCATTATTATATAAACGGAGACCGGCTGTTGAAGGTTATTGACAAGTCTGAGCAATAAATAAATAAATAAATAAATATGTCAATTCGTCTAGTCAACCCGCAGACTGCAAAGTGCATGTATTGCCTGCGGTGTTCATGACGCTAACTCACCCTGGAGGTCTCTTTCAGATGGTAGCGGCAGAGCGTGTGGTCCAGGTCGAAGCCAATAACATCGCAGTCTGACAGGCTGAAGAATTCGCTCATTGTAGCTGAAGCTAAGTCACCGTTCACACATCAACAGCGCAACACAAAACGCCACACTACACTGGCGGTGTGTAAATCCTAACTCTTCAGTTCCTGACCGCTATTGTTTTCTTCTTCCAGGCACCAATATATTGTCACTAACTAGCAATGGGCAATAAGTTACTCGAACGGCGAAAAAAAAAAAAAATCGCTAAACTCGTGTGCGCCAGGAGAAGGCGGTAAAGAGGCGAGAGTGGGGAGCGCAGGGGGAGTGAATAGGGGGGGAAACGTCAATTGCGCAGTTCTTCCGGGTATTGCTACCGTAATGCATAGTAAGGACGAGCAGTGGGAATTTACCAAAGTGTTTGCACGCCGAGTTACTAATAGTTGTTTAATTTTGAAAGTTAAAATATAAAATGCACAAACACTTCATATGTTCGTGATGCTTTGTTAAATTATATTTAATCAAATACTTATAATAAACGTGTGCTTATTTATAATGTACTTTTTAACGTAACTTTTATTGTATTTTTATTTATATATATTTGAAGGGGGCGCTATTGTATATAAATAAATTATGAAAGCCCCAACCTTCATTTCCATAGTTATAATTCAACTTCAATTTGTTAATATTTAAGATTATTTTGCATCTTACTTTTCTATAATAAAACGCAAGGTAACGTGCAGTCCAGCAGTTGGCAGTAATACATACTGTAATGTCTCCTGGTTGATTATTATTAAAGGTTAAGCGAAGCTAGAATTGGTTAGTGTGGTTCTGAAAATGCACCCGGTATAAATGGTGAATGGACCTCAAATGTAATATAATAAAATACGGGTAAATCGAGTATTTATGATATTTTATTATATATACATTTTTTTTATAAATTACAATTTAATAATAATATAAATATAAATAAAAGTACATCACATAATTAATTATAGTCAATTCAATAATTAAAATTTTTATTATATATTATGTTTAAAAAAATAAATTAAAAAAATGTATACAATATATACATCATAAAAGCCTATATTTTCGTCGCACTGATGTCCTGCTGTTTACCCGCGTGTCCACTAGAGGTCTCGTGGCACCATGTCCATCTCTGCTCATATGTAGCCGCTCCCCATTCCTCAGCAGGTGCAGGTGAGTGTACCATGAACTTCCTCCTTAGTTGTGTCTCCAACCTGACTTACCAGTAGGACGCAGTCAACTTTCCGTGGACGATCTATTCGGGATTTATTTATATTCCACACAATTAACACACTTTCATGACTTAAAATGAAAGAAGGTTCGAGGAGAAGTTTGTTTTATTGAATTCAGATTTGCGTCTGTATTCTATATGAGGAGTGCGTAAATAATTATGAAAAGCGGCAGTATGACAGTAATCCAGGAGCGCTTATCTCTGTGCTGGCAACGCTTTCTGTCTTGTTTTAAGAAACCGACTCAGGCTAACAGTGAGCTGACTGTCAACCCTGCGGAAACTGTGACAGTGCCTGAAAACGACGCAGCGACAGGCGGAGAGCTGTACATCGCTCTTTACGACTACTCACCCCGCACGAATGGTGACCTGTGCTTCTACGCCGGAGACCTGCTGGAAGTTCTGGACAGAAGCGCAGGAGAGTGGTGGTTCGCTAAAGCCCACTCTGGCCTGTCCGCCTCCAAACAGGGATACATCCCTTGCAACTATGTGGCCCCAGTGGAGAGCGTCTACGCAGAACAGTAAGTGCTAACCTCTTTTTTTTTCTTCTTTTTTTTAAAAATTATTTATCCTTTTTTTTCAATGAACGAACATGTAAAAACATATGTAACATTAAGATAAATCTTTTGGGGTTATTTACCGTCAGGTAAACATTAAAACTACCCCCAAAAAAACAAGCGAATCATCTGCATATATGTTTATGTCGTTAACTATGTAGGAATAGTTTACGAAGTTACATGTTGTGGCTAGGGCCTGCAGTGGCGTTTTAAGTCAAAAATATTTGGTTTGTTTATTGTGGGCCTAGAAAAGCATGTTGCTTAGATGTTTAGGGCTTCCTTAGCTTACTGCTACTGAGTTAAAGAGCGCCCTCTGGGCTATTAAATGCACAATTTTTCACATATTTCGTTCTCACAAATACATTAATAAAGGCTCAGGCTCACATATGGAGTGTGATGTTATTAAAACATAAATGAAAGCAAACCCTTTTAGCGTGATAATGTTAATGTATTTGGAACAAGTCGATACTAAATGGGAATATTAAATCATAGGAACTGAACTGATAAATTTAATCATTAAGACAATGAAATAAACGTAAAAAAAACTAGCCTAATCTAATCTCCTTGCTTCTCCAAATACTTTCCCAAAGTAGTTTTTTTTTTTTTAGAAGTTCTTTCCGCTGTAATAATAAAGTTCTCTTCAGTTTTCTTCCAAGACTAGCCTAGAACTATAACTACCATTCCAGCTTTATATTTTTTAAAGCTGTAACAGCTAACTACATATTTCCTGTTTCGGTGTTGTTGTGTTGCTTTGAACCAGTCAATAATTGTCTCGACCAGGAAGTCCAACCTGTGAGGTTAATAATTTCCCAGAAAGCAGCCTGCAGAAATACAGGCTTGAAAAAAACTAATGATCTAATGTGAAACTTCTTAATTGGCCGTTCTCTAACTGTGCCATGGGCAAGTGAAAAATCTAGAGTGTACTAGCCTGCATAAACAGTTGATTTTTTTCCTGTCATGTCTATATTTTGATAAAAGTGGACGGATCACTGCTTTTTTCTATAGCATTTGTCACGGCATGCCAAAGTGACGTAATGCGAAATATACATCGTTTCACTGGTGAATTCTTCAGCTACTCAGTTTCTACGTCAAACCAGTTTCTGCTCAGCTGCAATCTGGTTTGTCCAGCTTTTGTTTACTGGGATTAATAGTTTCCTATAAACCCCTGGATTCGTCCTGGTTCACCTCACATAGTTTCACTCAGGAAAGGGACGTAAGGCTACCAGCGCTTAACCCCACAAAGTCAGTGATGGTAACCTTAATGTGACCCATATTGATGATTAGTTACCGCAAAATAGCGAGGGACTACTGTATCGTAGTATTTTATAGTGTTTTATTTCCAATTTAATTTCTCATAATCACAATATTAAGCTTTTGTTGTTCGTTGTTTTCCATATGAAAAAAAATTAACATTACATATCTGGAGAGAATGGAAAACGTACACAATTGCAGTCAATTTTTCAATAAATAATGAGTTTGACCTGCAACTTTGTTTTTTTTTTTCATTTTGCCCCACTATGAATTTGAGTTTGACACCCCTGATTCAGAGGCTCAGGCCCTTTGCAGGTCTTTTAAGTTAATTAGCTGCCTAAGGTGTGACACCATGAGTTTCTATAACATAAAATATTCTAATTGTCTGGATTTGGGGTTTTCATTATCTGTAATCCATAATGAACAAAATTATTAGAAACATAAGAAATATGTCTTTCAACGTGTAACAAATCTATATAATTCACAAATTCTACATTCTGAAATGATTGACTTTATATTCACTTTGTATTCATACTTCTCGTCCACATGTACTACAGTTGCAGTACTGTAGTCAAAGGTTAAAATGTTCATATGAGCGTATGTGTCCGAGCCTCTATGTCTTATCATCTTTATCCGTCTGATTTCAGATGGTACTTTCCCGATGCCAAGAGGCCCGATGCCGAGAAAATGCTTCTTACTGGAGAGAACCAAAATGGCGCTTTCCTTATCAGAAAGAGCGAGACTCAGAAAGGAGAGCACTCCCTGTCAGGTGAACAAAGAAATCAAATTGACATTGCATTCTCCATTTCAAAGCCACGGTTAATTACGGCTCACTCGTATTTAGTCCTGTACAGACGGTTTGTTCTGTTTACCAGTTGTTCATTTGCTCAACTGCAGCCACATACTTAATGGTGCCTCCGGTGGCTCCCCCCTAGTGTGGTACGAAGGGACTCAAGTATTTTATTAATATTATTGTTATCCATCATCAATCGTCTTCCCCTTTGAAAATAAATGGGTTTGTTTTTTTTGAAAATTTTAAAAATCCACTTTCAGTAATTGCCTCCTGATGTAGGCAGACGGTCCGTACACAGGTGTTTGGTCAAATTCCTACCTGCATGTTGAGTTGACCAATGACCTCTAACGTAAAACAATTTCATCTCAGGGCTTGAGGAAATTCTGACTCGTTCTCTCTCTGATTCTCCGATACACCTACAGAGTGAATGAAAGGGACTTTAATCCCATGGATTAAAGTCCCTTCCATTCTCTTGGTTGAGTTGTGAGAGTTGTGAGTCATCAGCATAGGTGTGAATATATCTTCACTACATGCAGTTTAAATTTTTGTTGTGGAATTGAAACACTGAGGGCTGCATTGCTTTGGATGTAGTTTGGATGAAGATAGGGTATGCTTGCTGATACCAAGCCCTTACAATAACCTGTGGAATAAGGTGGGGTAATTATATGACTTCCTTGATTATGCTTGATTAGCCTCTGGGAAAAAAAAGTCATGATTAAAGAGAGGTATTTCCATTACCTCATGATCTAAACAATGCAAGAACAAAGTGCGTTTTAATTTCTCCATTTTAAATTGGGATTAAGGAGTGAGGCAAGTCAACAAGTGACATCAACTAACATTTGAACTTAACATAGAAACTGAGACCCCAAAGAGAACCATGTACATCACAGACTATCACCATGCTTCACTGTTGGCAGTGTTTCCCCCTAACCCTAGGAGACAGCCATTTTTTTTACATCCCGCCCTTGAATTGAAATACTATTGAGCACCTGGTAATATATTTTTATTTATCTGTACAAACCACTGTAAGAGTTTCTGGCACCAGCATTCTGCATACAATCACCTGATTATTAAAAACAAATAAATAAAAATAAGCTGCTCTGCTGCCATCTAGTGGGTGGAGGCTTGTTCGTCGGTCAAGCATGAAAGTCCCCTCTCATGCCCCACTATTTGAGAAGCACTAAAGACACGGCGTTCCGTTGACAACAAAAGTTAACTTTTTTTTTTATTTTATTTTTTACTTCTTTAAACCTGTCTCTGTTTCCCAAAGACTGGGTGGGTTGCAAGAGATTTTTTTTCGGGTCATCTCACATCATGTTTCCCAGGAGTTTACGAATAATGTCTATTGACTTGGGTTACTTATGGACTATTTAATAAATCATTAGTTAGTAACTGATAGAAGTAACGGACAATAAAATCAACTATTGCGTTAACAATCGCGACTAGAACAGCAATATTAGCGATAGCTGAGTACTGCAATGACAAAGCAGATTAATGGTCTGAAGGGCATCAAGGTACACTATATAGATATCGCCGCACCCATAAAAGCAACATGTTGGCTTTATCTTTTCTTTTGTATTTTCAATGACCTTGCTTTTTTTCCATCAGCTAAATTCTTCCCATGCACAGTAAATCACACTGTACTACCTTTAACAGCCACAAAAGCTCTGGATTTGTTCAGCCACATTTGCACATATCTGGGAAATACTTAAAACTGCAACACTTGTTCTAACATACCATTCTGTTGGCCATTGTAATAAGTGTAAAATCTATGTATTAATTAAAAAAAAAACAAGACTAGAGTATTATTCTTTACACCAGGGGTGTCAAACATACGGCCCTCGGGCCAAAATCGACCCATTATAGGGTGTTCAATCTGGCCCGCTTGATGAATTTTGAAAATAAAATAAATACACTTCATGTCCGGGACATTTGTTTTAAAATATAATTCATTAAATATATATACACATATCTAATATACTTGTATTGTTTGCATGAAAACAATTATGTGATTGCACCGGTCTGGCCCACTTGATATCTTATTAGGTTGTATGTGGCCCCGAGACCAAAAATAAGTTTGACACCCCTGGTTTACACAAACTGTTTAACAACTGGTGTTTGATACTGGATGATGCCCTTTCTTTTAGTGCTGGACAGTGGGAAAGTGAAGCATTACAAGTTGCGAAAATTGGACACTGGCCAGTACTATGTGTCAAGAACGAGGTGCTTCGAAACCCTCCAGGACCTGGTGGCGCATTATTCCAGACAGTCCGATGGCCTCTGTGTTCAACTGAGGGAACCATGCAAAAAGGTAAAGAATACATAATATGATGCACTAAACGTTAAAAGGTTACTTTCAACTTATCTCGTGATCTTGTTGTTTTATTGTAGATTGAAGTCCCACAGACGTTTGGTTTGTCCTACAACACAGTGGACCACTGGGAGATTGACCGCAACTCTATCAAGCTACTGAAGAAGCTGGGAATGGGTCAGTTTGGTGAAGTCTGGGAGGGAGTCTGGAATAACACCACACCCGTGGCGGTGAAGAAGCTCAAACCTGGTACATAAAATAGTCCCTTTTTATGACTTACTCAAACGCACATTCTCATCCTCAGGATTGAATAACCCTAATTTCGTTGCATCAGCCCGTTGATTTCAACGGGAGAATTGTATTTACTGAAAGAGAGCAGGATAATCTGGGAGAATGGGGGGGGGGGAGTAACCTACCGTATTTTCCGGACTATAAGTCTCACTTTGTGTCATCCTTTGGCTGGGGTTGCGACTTATACTCAGGTGCGACTCGTATATTAAAATATATAATTTCATGTTTGTTACTTTCACACTGACAGCCACTAGAGGGCGCTCTAGCTGGCTGGTGCGACTTACACTCCGGAGTGACTTATACATGTTTTTTTCTTTTTCATTGTGCATTTTTTGGCTGGTGGGACATGTACTTTAAAGCCACTTATAGTCCGGAAAACACAGCAAATATAACCTATTGAGGGCTGTACTATAGAGGTCGGATCTGGACCTGGATTCGTGTAACATTTGACGAGTTTTAGGGAAAATTTCGAGTGGACAGTGTCAGCATGTTGTCAAGCTTTTCAAATGGCAGTCGCAGACCACATGGTGACAAGTGTACCTGTGTCACCTACGCTAACACAGTGGTATCGTAATCTGAGTAGGATTCTGACTTGTGCTTGGGATAAAGAAGAGCTAAAGGTTCACAATTCAATGTATAACGTACAATCAGTGAATGTAAACAAAGCAGTCTTCAACGTATAGCGCCAACATACTGTATGTGTCAACATGTTCGTCCGCTAGGCATGCCAACAAGTCCCTGTGTGAAATTGGTTTAACGCTGTATGTCGAAATGGTGGAACAAGAATTTTATGATAAATTCATACATAACCACAAAAGGCCGTAGGTCGAGGCTCTCCTAAGCCAGGGACACCCTGTATGTCAATGAATGAGTCTGCAGGTGCCGGCGGGATATATACGGTAATTTTTATTGTCTGTACACCTAACACCAATCCCATTCCGAAGGAGTTGACCGAGCAGTACAACATTACAATTAATGCTAGCCTCGTAATGCAGTAGTAACATTATTTTTTGGAGGGCGGGGGTTAACTTAAATATTGTAAAAAAAATTACAAGTTCTGACACTATATTAGCCTTCAACTTATATTTACATATATTTGGGTGGCCTACTAAATGTTTCCTAATTTACCATACAAAAAAAACCACTGCAGGTATGATGGCTCCAGCAGACTTCCTAAGAGAGGCTCAGATCATGAAGACGTTGCGGCATCCCAAGCTGATTCAGCTGTATGCTGTTTGCACCATGGAAGAGCCCATATACATCATCACGGAGCTGATGAAGAACGGCAGCTTGCAAGAATACCTGATAAGTAAGACAGATTTGTTTTCAACAAGAGCTGATCACTAGTAACTCCAAGTCCAGTCACAAGCATCACTGTTTCATAACGTTGCATGAGTTCATGTGTAAGGACAAATGAGGTTAGGGTGAAGCAGTGGTTCTCAGTTATTATTTGTCGGTGCAGTGTGGTTTGGGTGGCGGTCGTGGAGACTGCTGCCCCCGCAACCCGGTAACGGATAAGTGGATGAAAATGGATGGATGGACTTTATTCTGTCAGTACCAGAGTCTGAATGACATTATTTTTGAAATATTCCCAGATTATTGACAGATTCTTTAAGCATATGACAGAGTGCCAAGGGAGGAATTGTGTTTTTTTTTTTTATGAGGAGGTCAGGAGTGGCAGAGAAGTATGTTAGTTTGGTGCAGGACATGTATGAGAATAGTACAACAGTGGTGAGGTGTGCTGTTGAAAGGACAGAAGACTTCAAGGTGGAGGTGGGACTACATCAAGGATCAGCCCTGAGCCCCTTCTTGTCTGCTGTGGTGATGGACAGATTGACGGATGAGGTCAGACAGGAGTCCCCATGGACTATGTTGTTTGCAGATGACATTGTGATCTGTAGTGAGAGTAGGCAGCAGCTAGAAGAGAAGCTAGAGAGGTGGAGGTTTGCACTAGAAAGAAGAGGAATGAAGGTCAGTCGCAGCAAGACAGAGTACGTGTGTGTGAACGAAAGCTAGAACAGTGAAATAGTGAGGTTACAAGGAGCAGAGGTGGTGAAGGTGCAGGGGTTTAGGTACTTAGGATCAACCGTAATAATAATATTAATATAATAATAATCAATTCTTCTGTTAGCACTTAGCTGCTTGCACAGGTGATCGAACTACCATGCTTGAAATACCTCTGTGAGTAGGTAATAACACAGTGTTGTCATGGGGGAAAAACCTGACTTGCAGCTTTGTTATACACAGGCCATTTCCAGGGTCATTCATCACAGACGTAATCAACAACGTGACAATTACACTGAGGTGGCTGCATTCCATTTATGTGTCATTTTGAAACCTTTGCTCGCTTTAGAGCAGTTGTTCTCAAATACTTTCTTGTCATACATCCCACTGGGACTAGAGGTTAAAAAATGTCTCCATTGTTTTAATTTTTTTAAATGTATGACAATTATTTAATTGGCTATTTAAGAATGAGAACATAATGTTCTTCTCATAATAATTTCCTTCTTCTTAGTCTTTTTTTTTTTTCAAATGTTTTTAATTATTGTGTTGAACATTGATCTAACTTGTTTTTTCATTGCCTTAGCCCAGGTGTGGGCAAACTTGTTGACTCGCGGGCCACAATTGTCCTAAAATTGAAATTCATGCATAAAGGCTAAAATACTTTTTACATTTTATACGGGAAATGTGTATATTGCAGAGAAAAGGCAGAAGTATAATGATAATATGAATAAATTATATAATTTGGAACCTTTTGGCGGGCCGGATTAAATAGCTGAACGGGCCGCATCCGGTCCCCAGGACCTTAGTTTGCCCACGTCTGCCTTAGCCAAAGATGTAATGCTCCTTTATTGCACACTTAAAAGGTAAACAGTTAGATACCTTCTATTGTGATTTTTACTAATGTTTCCAATGGGGATTCATAAACAACGTTTAAATCTTTGTGTTTTTCTGCTTGAACTACAGAGGATGGGGGAAGCACACTTTCGTTGCTTGATCTGACAGAAATGGCAGCACAGGTGGCATCAGGAATGGCCTACCTGGAGTTGCAGAACTACATACACAGAGACCTTGCAGCCCGCAATGTCTTGGTAGGAGAGAACAACATCTGCAAGGTTGCGGATTTTGGACTCGCTAGGCTCATCCTGGTAGGTTTCACAAAATATTGTTTATTTATTGGACAAGACTCGGGCATAGTACGTAAGCCGGGATATGTTGCTCATCGTGGCTGACCTTACTCTGAAGTTGGTTGCGCAAAAGCAAGGGAGAGCTAACCCAGCCAAGTTCCTAAGGTGATTTATTCTAAGCAGCTCTGGATCAGGCTACCTTTTTTGGTAACTGTGTTTTTATATTGATTCAAGTGGATATATGTAATAAAAAAAAAGTCTCAAGCCTACCATTATATTAGCATGCTAATTGAGACTGCTTGTCAAATTGCCATTTATATATGAGATACATCTTGCGTATGCGCTTGGGCACATCGTCAGTCATGTAACCAGGGGCCACTGGGTGCTTCAACATCAGACACCTATGCCCAGGCAACCCGACTGGGGTGGATCAGACTCTGGGCTGTGTCCCAGAAGCCTTTGCCCACGGATCTTCCAGATCCGTCATCAGATTTCCAGATGTTGGACCACTAATGTTTCGTTGCAGAACATTCCCTCCATGTTGCTCGATTCCCACCATCCTGCTAGCTTGTTCCTCCTCCATACCCGCACTTCCTCCTGAACGAGATGTCGTTCTTTGCCCTTGGCCGTTAAGTAGGAAGTGCGGCGGTTTTCGATCTTCCCATCGGTGGTTCTGTAATCGATTCTATCTAAGAATGCTTGCACTCAACCAATTACATACAACCAATTAAGCCAAGATGTGCGGATGAGAAAAGGTCAAGCTACGCTCCCCCAGTTATCCTGGATATCGCTGTTCTACTTTTGTGCAGTATTCCTCAGGTGAAGAGAAAAACAAAAACAGGATGCTGATAGTTGCTGAACTATAGAATAATTATTTAGTCTGACTGGTATAAATACTGACAAAGGCGAGCAATAAAAACATTTTTGGATTTAGGTTGTTAATTATTTAATAATTCAAATTGTCTGTTATCTCACTAGGAAGAGACCGAGAAGGTGTATCTAACCAGTAAGAGCATACAACTTCCTGTGAAATGGACTGCTCCAGAGGCCATTACCAACAACAGGTTCAGCATAAAATCGGATGTCTGGTCCTTCGGAATTCTGCTTTACGAGATCATCACTTATGGAAAGATGCCTTATCCAGGTAAACAAATGCTGTTGTTTCAGGTTTAGTGTTTATTGTGAAGTTTAAACCCTTTTGTAGCGTTTACCAAGAAATGTCTCATATTTGTCCATTTTAATTATTAAAGCATTAACAACTCTCTGTTTACTGTGATTTTTCAGACCTTTCAAACCAACAAGTAATCTACCAACTTTCTCAAGGCTACAGAATGCTATGCCCTCCTAACTGCCCCGAAGTTATGTACAAAATCATGATGGAGTGCTGGAAGGAAAATGAACAGGAACGGCCTACGTTTGAAACCCTGCAGTGGAAGCTGGAAGACATTTTTGATATGGATGTGATTACCTACTCCTAGCGACGATTCCTCCTCGAAACTAGCACAATAATCAAACTAACACAAATGAAACAAAAATACTTTTGTATATTTAATAATGTGAAATATATGACAACATTTGAAAGACGTGATATAAAAAGCTCGAAAAACATAACTGATGACCCTGGAGCAGATCAAAGCAATGTTCATGCGCTGGAGCAACACAGAGTGAGCGGCAGATTTTCAGTCTACTGGATTGCACAATCTCAGCTGCAGCTAGCATTATAATTAGACCCCTTCCTAGAAAAAATTTCATCTGAAGATTTAAGTCAATCAATCTAAAAATCCAAGATTTGTAGGTTTAACTGAATATAGTCAATGGTTAAACCAGGCGTGTGCAAAATCTTGGACCCGTAGGCCACAACTGTGCTAAAATTTAGGAGCAGATAGATGGAGCCTTCGTGTGAACTAAGATAAATGACACATAAAAGTCATGCATAAAGGCTAAAATACTAAAATGCTTTTTATCATCATCATCGCCATCTAGTGGGGAAACGGTATGGGTATTGCAGGGAAAAGGCAGAAGTATAATGATAATATTAATTAGTTATATAATTTTGGGAAAAAAAAATTGGCAGACAATTAAAAAGATGAATGGGCCACATCCGGCCACATTCATTTTACACAACGATCTATCAGTGTATGTGCAGCAAATATGAAGCAATCAGAAAAAACTGAAGACACTGCTAAATCTCAAAAGCATTACGGCAAAATGCTAAACTATGAACTCTTGCCGCCATGATAACTGTTATATAGCATATCTATATGTATGTACGTATATACGTATATATGTATTAACAAACCTATATATGTGTGTTTATGTACAAATACATTCACGTATGTTTACTATAGCGTGATCCTTTGCACATACAGTATGATTTTACGTTATTTGAGTGTAATGAATAATTGTACGTTTTAACCATGCTAATATTCCAATGGAATTTTGATCTTTTCATCATACAATAAAGTGAAATATTTATTACATTGTTGCTCACGGTATTCCTGGTTGGCAGTTGGTCTTTCAGTTCAGAGTTGTAATAAAGTTGAAATACTATTGAGAACCTGATAACGTGTATATTTTTATCTGTACAAACCACTGCATGAGTTGCTGCCACCTAGTGACTGGAGGCTTGTTTTTCTAATTCTTTAGACTATGGTTGCTAATGTCACCCAACAGAGGGGGCTGTAACCTCGGTGTCTTCCATTCAAAGACCACTTAGTAACTTTAAAAAAGTTTTAAAAATATATTTTATTTATTTTTATTTTCATTAATGATCATTGTCCTCCTCACGACATTCTCATTTAATCCTGGCCTACGTCTAATTTGCAGTTAATCCCAGTGGTTCTTATGTATGTGAATACAACCCAGTGACTGATGTATTGACCATTGTATTGTGGGAACTTGCATTTAAAAGGGACGGCGCGCTCTGCTGTTGAGAACTAGGAACTGCACTGGTTCGCTGCGAGTAAAGTACAAATATTTTTATCTTTATTATGAGTTTTATTTTTAAGTAGTCAACACAACAAAACTTTGATGACCTTTAATGTGCTCCGTGAGCAGCTAACACAGTCTGCAGTACTATTATGTCTCTAAGTGTAAGTTTTACTATCCCAGACCTTATAAATAACATATTTATATGTCCTCTAAATTCAGCTTTGAAATTGATTTTCACCACTCTCGTGAGAATCTGTATTACTTTCACAAATATTACCCCAGACCTCTAGTGGTTAAAATTAGGCAGCACAAGTGAGTAGTACAAGATTCTTGTTGTTTTGATAAGCCCACAAAAGCACGATTCTGCTAAGATACACCGGACTTCAAAAAGCATCACTAATAACATCATAAACTCATAACCTTTTACTATACCACTAATTAATCTGTTGTCCAGACTAACCATGCGTTCCAGTTCTAAGTCCTTTTCTTGCTTCTTCCATGATAATGATGAAATTATAGCATCAGTTTTGATTTGGTAGAGGCTGAGAATAGCTACAGTGAAGCAATGGACGCAGGGAAAACTTAATTTTGGAGCACGCAAGTTGCTAGATGGAGTTTGCCAAAATCAAGACTGTGCATTATTTGACCATCCAATGAAATCACTTCAAATCATCAACGCAACCGTAAGCCAGTTAGAAGGTCTTGGTGTCACCAACTCGTGTCTCGCCTAATTGTTTGACAAAAAAAAATTGCATTAGATTAATTTCAGGTAGTACTATTGATTCCAAAGGCCTTAGGGCAGATGTATTTCACCCGAGGCTGAAATATGATTGGATAAAAAAAAACTTTTGTCTACGTGACTGGAAGCGACACAACCAAGAGAAAAGTTGAGAACAAGAATGTATGATGACAACAGACTATTTGGTATTATAACCGTATATGAATATTCATGATAAATATATATATAAAAGTAGTTCAACACAAAATTTAACCACCGCATTTTAGCCATCACCAAACTAAACAGGGGGTATTTTGGATTTGAACCTGAAACCTTCCAGACATTAGTCCGCTTCCTTAACCGCCGCTTCCTAACTGCCGTCTCAGTGACACTGCTCGCAGCAGCTGCACCTGCTGTCGGACGCAAACAAGGGCATCATATGGCACCAACGACCTTCCCTTACGACTTAAGTGCTTCTCACCCCCTCTGGCTGATAGGTCACCCACATCCATCATTCCAACAACATGGTGATCAGCCAGGTTCATCAAGTTCAATTACTCTGTGCTCTCATTTGTAATTGTGGACAGGCCTCAGTGTTGACATGACAGGACAAAAATTCAGCAAATTCTTACACGTGGATGCAAATGTGTGATTTTTTTTCCCCCTTTGCAGAAAAGTCACTGAAACATTGAGACAATAAAATAGGAACAGCAATAGCAAAACTTGGACGCAGGGATTTTGGGGACACGTTTCCAAGGATGAGTTGTGAGCTCCAGTTCCACTTTGCTGAATAGGGTCTATGCAGATAAATGGAGTCATTGCAGTGTAATCATATATATTCAGAGCCCAGGAAGGCAGTCAGGGAAGCCGCTCTGTTGGATGATTGCCTGCCTTCTTCTATAGCAACTCAAATGACCACGGTTTGATCATTTGCACCGTGCTCTTCCTGTGACGGGTAGAGGCAATGTCAAAATCTCAGCAACAGCCTGCTTTTAAAAAAGATGGAAAAATAAAAGCTGTTTTTTTAAAAAAAAAAACTACCGTATTTTTACATTTTCGTGTATTTTTACTGTAAGAAAAACCATATATAAGTCGCTCTGGAGTAAAAGTCACACCAGCCAAAGGATGAAAAAAAGTGCGACTTACAGGAGTAGCAGATATTATTGCACAAGCCTAGAGTGCCCTCTAGCGGCTATTAGTGTGAAAATAACAAACATGTAAATTTTCAG
>NC_024313.1:920928-937677 GCF_000523025.1 Cynoglossus semilaevis
ATGTAAATTTTCAGTGGTACAGGAGTAGCAGGTACTGGTACACAAGCCTAGACTGCCACCTAGCGGCTGTCAGTGTGAAAATAACAAACGTGAAATTATACTGTATATTGGTAATACATAAGTCGCACTTGAGTATAAGTCGCAAACCCAGCCAAAGGATGAAAAAAAAGTGTATACATAATCTGGAAAATCCGGGAACCCTAATAGTTTGTTGATAATTAAAAAAGAAAAACACACCTCAATTTCCCTCCTAGTGTTTGGGGTAAATTAAGTTGTTTTTTTTTTTGTCAAAATTGTAAAGTTCAGTGCTCCTGATGTCACCTGAACAAACTATTGCACATCTGGTGGCAGCTTTGTCACTAGGGCAGAGCTTTTGTAATGAAATATGAAATGAAGAGCGTTGGGTCAGAACTATCCAGGCTTCTTGGAATTAATGCCACACTGCCTCTTTAAGGCTCATAAAGTGCAACTAGGCATTTTTGCCAGTGCATGTCAGTGAGTGATAAAGACGTGAGAATACTTATTTAAGAACATCCATCTCTAAGTAGACGCTCCCTGACGCCCCTCTCCCTCAGACATTGGACTTTTGGGATTCAAAGGCACTGTGCAGTGCACTGTGACAAGGAGTTCATCTATCATGACAACCACATGGCCATGTGCAGCAACCCCCGTGGAACCAGCGTCGTGAGCCCTTCCCGACCCCATGCCTGAAATATAATTACACTGTCATTGCACTGCTCCAGCCTCTATGTGCTAAAGTGACCCTCGGGATATTTTCACGTCAGGGCTTCGGTGTCCTTAAAAACTCGGCGTATATCTTAATATTTACTTTAAAAAAATCATCTGGAATAGCTTTTTACTCCCTCAGTTGTGATGAATATTCAAGCATAAATGTAGGGACACTGCTGGACTGGTCATCGGACATACAAGGCATTTGCCTGGTGGGCCAGTGGTCATTTTGGGATGGCCCTTTTTTTATACCATTGCACGGTGAGACGAGGCAAAAGAGCCATACAAGACACTCAGGGGCTGGGCCAATCACAACTGAGGGCCGATGCCCCCTTCCTGGTGGACCAGTCTGGGCTCAAAATTAAAAAAATTAAGCATTGAGATGGTTTTTTCTTGCAGTCCTCTAACTAATGTTTTAGTATTCCTCCTATAAAACAGTTAAGCAAAGCTATTAAATTGGGGGACCGAACATAAAGTTTAAGTCCTCCATTCTTGAAGGGAAGCAGGGAGTTTTCGGTTATCAGTATTCACTTTCAAAAAAAAGTTATTGCGCGGTTGTATTCTCGGCAGTTAGGGATGATTGGTGTTTCTTCAAACTTCCAACTACTCGCACGATTAAAGTCCTTAACAGCTGACCTGACATGATTCAGACAGTCACTGGCCATCTGTCTTCTTGAGGACCCGTGAAAAGGTCACAAGACAACAAGGCCTCACATCCAGGTACATTTCTTTTGTTTAGTTGACTTCTATCTCATCAAGTTTTCATCGTTGATCTCTTTTATCTCTTAATCCATCTACTTGACCTTTGGCAAAGTCTCAGAGACCGTTCATCCATTCTGCATTGAACTCTGTCGGCTCACCGAGGACAGCAGGAGCTGTTGCAAAATGATTAATGCTATGCATTGTTCTGCCGGAAGAAAGCTCTTTCTTCAATGCCCATTCAGGCTGACATTAGTGGGGAGGCGTAACACCGACAAGACCACAGGAAGAAATCTCTCGCATAGACAAAATGTATAATTTGGGATATAATTCATTATTTAAAGAGCAAAATGGAAATGATCTTAAAAAAAATATTTCATTTGAAGGATTCCTTTAGATGATGATCACTATCCACCACAGAGCCACATAACATAGAGGTAAAATGAACGCTATTATTAGCATGTTGAATTAACGCTAATGTTTGTTTTTGTTGTATTGTGAACAGTAGTCACACTTCCAACATGTGACGCTGGCATTCTTTCATTTCTTTCTAAACACCGGTTTCATTTATTATCATCCATCCATCCATCCATTTTCATTCTGGCATTCTTTCATTTCTTTTTAAACACCGGTTTCATTTATTATCAAACATTATATAATTATAGATACATTATCATGGGGCAGTGGTGGCTTGGTGGTTAAGGAAGTGGACTTAAGTCCGAAAAGGTTCAGGTTCGAGTCCACCAGTTGCCAAGTTGCCACTGAGCATGGCACTGTCCCCTGGGTGCTTAAGTTCAATTTGGTGATGGGTTAAAAGCAGAGGTCACATTTTGTTGTATGCTGTGTCACAATAACAAATAATTCACTTTCACTAAATGATAAGACCCCTAGTAAATTATGTAGAGCTTACTATAACTTGCTAACTATTGGGAGAGAATTTTATAGTTATCAGTAGTGGTGTGTATTGGCAAGAATCTGGCGATACGATACATATAACAATACATGCAGTGGTATTGCTATTTAAACAACTTATGTGCAAAAGAAAGCAACAATATCCATCACAACCTCATAGCAACACAAATACGCATCATATGCTGTGTCAACTTCGCTACAGTAGCGGCAACGCCACTCGCGTTTGGCATTAGCATCGTGCTAATTAGCGTTTTTTTTTTTTCAAGTCAGTTTGCACTGTTCACAATGAAACAGAAATTACTAATGTGGGCTCAAACAATGGGAAACATCTCTGTCATTCCGACCGGTTTAAAACGTATTTCAATGGGGGGCCTTTTTACACAATAAGCTGCAACTGACACTAATAGCGAAACCTAGCCGTTTAGCATGTAGCCGCCATTCTTACCGCAGTTCTCTTTCAGAGAGCTCACACGACTCTTCTCATCCAATATACTCTACAACACCTGTTCCTAACAGATGAAAGACTTATTAGACTGTGTTATAAAGCGATGAATGTTGGAATTTCAACCCATATTTTTTCTTTCTTACCAATACTCGTTCAGTTCACTGGCTGTGCAAAGACAAAGTGTGCTCCAAGTTTGAATTCGCACTGTAAAGTAATGCGCACTGTTGCCAGGTGGGAAATGTAGGATTATCTTACCAGAGGTATAAAAGTGTTGTACACCTTGCAACACAGTGTGCACTCGCTCCTCAACTAATTAGCATTAATTAATCCGCCTCCAGGTGGGAGTTTAAATCCCGAGTTAACGAATTTGATCGCAAAGCCATAAAAATGACTACAGGTTTCATGGTTGTGTAAACAAAAACCCTAAAAAATTTAATCCGCATCACTTTCACCAATTCAAAGTCTCGCACATTTTCATTTCCCACCCGATGTCTCTTCAGTGCAGCTATCCTGGTTGATCGCTGATATATTCTGCGCCATGCCATATGTGTTTCTTTCAACGTTATCCATGTTAGAAGGATGGAAATTTCCAGATATCATATTAATAATTGCTCTGCTGATCACATGACAATGTGACAAACGGCATTAGTCATAAAATCCTTGTGGTAAACACTCCAAATTAGGGAGCATTTGTGATGTCCAATATGTCACCAAGCAAGTGTACAGTGTCGTTAAGCGAATAGACTAATGATTCCAAGAAATTGGAACCTTTGGGAACTTCAAGAACCAGTTCTTGATTGCCATCAATACATGCAAGGCACATGTATCGGGCCAGTGTGTAGCCCGATAACTGAAGTTCATTGTTTAGGTATAGAGCAGTCAGCTGATATCTCGAGTGCAGTTGCATAAAGTCTTGACCAAAGGACTTGTGGGCTGAATCAGATCTACCTAGCAGTCAGCCGATATCTCGAGTGCAGTTGCATAAAGTCTTGACCAAAGGACTTGTGGGCTGAATCAGATCTACCTGGAGCCTTATTTTTATGTCTGCTTTCTATCACTTTGGATGGTTTAGGACATCCGTACCATAAAGTGGGTTCTATGACCAACCATTTTGAAAAGCCATCTGATGTCCATAAAGCTAAGGGTGTGGGAGTCGTGTGTATTCTAGTAATTCCTTCATGATTAATCCTACCTACTTGCCATTTAGTCGGTCCATTCGTAAGAGTTTAATGTCAGGGCAGGGAGAGAACGTGGTAAGTATAAGCCACTGAAACACAAAACAGCCTCCTATCGGCCGCCCCCCTGCTCATACGTGAGTCTCCGAGTCCTCCACGCATGAAGGGCATTTCAGCAATTCAGCCACTATTACGACAGAGAAAAAAATTATGTGCCTGAACAAAATGAAAGAGTGCATTTGACCTTGACAGTGCTCAACGTCCCTCCAAAGACACTGCATGTGCTTCTCCCTCTATGGAGAGTTTATGCGGAGGGAGAGGGGGTGGGGGGGATAGGTCAGTTGGCTGTCCATCCTGTAAATGACACCCGTCAGTCTGGGAACGCAATAAATTCAGCTCATTTACACGGACCGCTGAGATGGGGTCTTCAATCAATCATATAAGATGGCGAGAGCGTACGTTTTGTTGACATTCGTGAAACCAAGAAAAAAAAAAACAACTTCCATCCACCCTCGGAAGCTTTGTCTCTCACTTCCAATTTTCTTGTCTCCAGTCTTGATGAATTTTGTTGTCCCACAGGACTGATGGACAGAGGAGATACACACAACCTGGATACATACAATTATATAAATATACTGAATATACAAGGGGTCCTTGGTTTACACGTTTCAAATTAAATATTATCAAGGCTGCTCCATGCGGTGACTGAATGGAGTGGAGTGAAGTAGTACTACTCTCAATTTCTGTGAAGTTCCACAAAAATGACATTAAATAGACAATATAGTCATCTGAGAGTTTGGGTCCTGATCATTAATACCTGCGGTGTCCTACTCTTTCTATCATTAAGCAATCATCAAGATACAAATGGTAGAAAACAAATATATTTATTTTACAAATGTGTCATTTTCTACTAAATAAGATCTGAAACTCCAAAACTACTAGTGCCACCAAAACAAATTTGTTCCATTCTGGAAGAGTTGCTTGGTGTGTAAAATGAAATGAAATTTTAAACTGGATTTACACCATAGCTCATTGCTAAAAAAAAAATAAAACTAACAGCTCAGGAAGCCCAATCAAAAAAAAACAAAAAACTAACAGCTCAGGAAGCCCAATCAGGATTTTACTGCTGCAGCGTCCCGCTGCTAAAAAGGATGAAGTGTCAGGCTCTTATTGGCCTGTCGGCTGTTACGGATGTGTTAGCTCCTCTGGTAGGTCACCCCAGGATGGAGCAGCTCACCTTACCCCCAGTCACCGCTTCCTTGCTGAAAGTCTTCCTCGTTGGTTGTTAAGACATTTGCCCTGCACTTTTATTCATTTTTGCCAGATTAAGGAAAAGTCCTGTCAACAGCAATCGATATCCCATTATTGTTTCTTGTCATTGATTTCCCCAAAGTGTAGCAAGACCAAAGGTTTTCAACTGGGCCTAGGCCTATGGGGTGTGGCAAGAAAGCACTGGCTGTAAGTGATGAATCAAGGGATCGTACAAGTGGTAAGTTGTAATTATATTAACTGCAGCTTCCTGATTGATTATCTAGCCGCTACACCACGCCGCTGCCCAGAATAAATGTCGAAGGCATAAATAAGGCCTTAAAAAACAGAGTCAGATGACGAGGTCATTAACGCTGCGATGAACATCCTCTCAGTGTAATGAGCAAACAACAATGATGAAATCTCTTTCCGTGGGCATTGCCCTTGATTTCCCTGCAGAGTTATGGGCCTGGGTGCGTAATGCCAAGAGTGTAGCTGCTACACATGCTTTACCGTGTTCGGCATGCACCTCTCCATGCCTCTTCACTCTCTTTTAATGCGCCACTCAATTTATTATTCTGGACATAATAATCAACTCGCAGTCGCAACTTGTACAACGGCGTATTAGGGCCAAGTGAGAACAAAAACGTAGGACAAAAACAAAAGTCAGGTCAAAAATAATTAAGGCAATAAATATACAACAGGATACATTGAAACCATTGATTAAGTTGTTGATCCTGTTAGCATGGAGGTGGCATCTGAGAACAGAGGTCCCAACGCGCCATGGGGATTAGTAGGAGAGGCTGAAGCCATATTGTGTTGGCTGTATTGATGGTTTTAGGCGCTATGTAGTGTGGATAGAAGCTTATAGAATGAACAACAAGCCAAAAGAAATAGCAGACCTCTTCATTACATCCACTGCGTGCTTGGTGGGATGACTGATTTTTTTTTTTTTGGTCGGATGTTTTTTTTTTTCTTGCTGGCTTTTTTTCTTGTGTTGGACCATCCGTACCATCCAAACCATCACCACTATCATGAAAGATCCAGTGTTGCATTCTGGGTAAATATATTAACAGAGAATTGTATTTTCCATTATACAGTATAGTACAGTACAGGCATGACCAAACTACGGCCCAGGGGCCGGATGTGGCCTTTTTATATTTTTCCGTCAGACTTACGTAGAAGTCAAGGCATCATAGTCACAGCTGCTGCGGTAGCCATTAGGGATTATGTTCTTTCATCTACAGTCCCTACATTCAACCTAAAAAATAGTTTTGTTTTACACAATAAAGCTGATGGTCAAGGACTGGGGAGAAACTCCAGAGACACAAATGTGTTTATCAAAGCCCTGAGAATGTCAGACATGGTTTTCCCAATTTAGTCCATGATAGGATAATAATTCATTTAAAAAAAATAAATCATCATGAGGTCTGTTTTGCGAGTCATTGTCCTCATGTGTCATTTATGTGGCTGCGGAAAACGAAGACGAATTTGCATTAGATTTGTGTCGACAGGCAGACCAGCAGTCGCCAGTCTCTTGGGCGACATGGCATTCACGGAGAGCTCTCACAAATGGCCAGTGCAATTGGATTCAGATCAGGTGTCTTTGTGAGGTTGAGCTCCATGGCAATGGCGGCCTCTCGAGACACAGGGAGTGTGTCTGGATCCATTTCTTCCTTCAGAAAAGCTAGAGTTCGCACAGCTGCAAAACAGATAGAAGATGTCAGTCTTTCAACCATGAAAATTTTAGGGCAGTGATCTTGGCTCGTTGACCGATTCCATCCGGCTGAACAGTCCAATGTTGGATTCCAAAATAAACAACAATTTATAAAGTTAGACAAAAATGTGAATTTTATTTCATTTTATTTGAAAGTCCATCCCCCAAAATGTCTGTCCAAAAAAATTCTTGCCTTTCAAATATAGAGGGTGATCCCTATGATAGGGTCTACGGAAACACAATTAAAACATTTTTTTAATATAACTTAACAATAAACTAATAACTACTGTATCCACATGATAAATGTACCATATGAAAATTTACATGTTCGTTATTTTCAGCCACTAGAGGGCCATAAGTTGCTCCAGAGTATAAGTCGCACCAGGACTTGTATTCTGGAGCAATTTATGGTCTGGAAAGTACAGTATACATATTTTATGTGTATGGTGTGGTCGCTAGTCTGGAAAGTACAGTATACATTTTTTTCCTATAAACGTATTTTATGTGTATGGTGTGGTCGCTAGTTCTCAAATACCATCAATTCTATCCAAAGGAGTTGCTCCTGTTGTCGTAAAGCAGCCAAAGGACAAGGAGTGATTCATCTTCTCCCGAAAAGAGTTGTAACTGATCAAAGTGTCATCTTACACTTTCCGATTAATCAAAGTTGGTTGAGAAGGAATCTACATTCAAAGCCATGCAAAGGAAGTGTTTACAGTATTTCTCAGATCACCTAAAAAGGTTATGACATAATTGATCAATAATAGTTATGCAGTATACTTTTCGATACACTAACGCAGGGGTTCTCAATTATTTTCCGTCATGCCCCCCCTTGGGGACAGAAATGTTTTCACACTCCCCTGCCCCCCCGACCCCAACCCCACACAATTGAAACACTATTGAGAGCCTGATAACATGTAGAGTTTTATCCGTACTATACCCACTGTATGTGTTGCTGCCACCTAATGACTGGAGGCTTGTCATCATTCAAGCATTACAACAGTGTTACACTTATGTCTAGGGTGCCAGTGAAATGTCATATTATTGCTTAATAAAGGTTGCCATAGGTGCCATTAGTAGTGAAATGTCATATTATTGCTTAATAAATATACATATTGTAGATGTGACGTGAAAATACAGTAAATACCAGTGCGACAGGAACATGTGAAGTCAGCCGCCCACTACGTTATCACATTCGAATGACAAGCTTGAGCTAAATTTAACTTGTGAATTTTTCAATTTGGAACCAACAGGTTTAATTTAACTCCATTATGTATAAAACATAACGTTTTTTTAAAAAATAGATAAAGTGAAATCATGACGTGCACAACTAAAAATAGCTGCTTGATGCTAATTTAAATAGGTTGTAAGACATCATCTTTTAAAGGGGCGATGTTATGATTCCTAGTACAGTGTGATAACTATAATTGTGATTTCATTTTTTTAAACAGTTGTGCTCTGTTCTTTTGCGAAATCTGCATTTTACTGTCGGAATTTATCAATGATTTTACCCCAGAGAAAATGATACTCTTCGCTTCAGTCAGGCCACTTGAATGATGACTAAAAATACATAATCTCACTCACGCTGCTGTGCACATTTTTGGCCTTTTGAACCATGATCCACGGTAATAAAATCCAATAAGACCCTATCAATCTCTATTAATGAGTTGCAGGCCCATCCATCCATGTTATGACACCCATGGCGAATGCCAGCAGTGTCCAATATACTATTTAATGAACATGACAGATATGTTTCCTTTAATCAAATTGATTTATTCAATTTCCTCTTGCGGCCACTAGAAGCCATAAGAGTCAATAGGTTTGAATGGCTTGTGGATTGTGGGAGCTTTTTGGATATAGTTTCTACCGGCAGCCATGCTACAATATGAGTTTATTCTGTACATTTGCTGGTTTATATAAGTCCTCAAGATGATTTGAACAAGTGATTACCGTAATTTCCGGTCTATACGCTGCTACTTTTTTCACACGTTTTGAACCCTGCAGCTTAAAAAACGATGCCACTAATTTATGGATTTTTACGGGCTAATGTTGAAGCGTGAGTTGGTTATACAGGAGCTGTTAAAACGCTGTTTATGTTCTGTTGTGCTCGGTATAGCTGATAATAAAGTCCCCAACTTCCCTGTTTCTGTTTACCTCTGCTGCGGTAACTCGGGGGGGCCGAAGAATCAATCTATTTATCTGTCTGTCTGTCTGTCTTAACTCTGAAGGGAGTTAGCCCCGAAGCTAGCATTAGCTTTGGCCCTAGAGCAGATCACTAAGTCAAATATTTGGCTTTTTTCAAGGTTTTTTTTTGGTGGTAACCTTTTTTTGTGCACACAATTAATTATTATTATTTACTTTTTAGCTTCAAGTTTAATCAGTTTAGTTAAAAACCTAGAAAACCTAGAGGGATTTTCCATTTATATGTATTATAATTAGCTGTTAGAATTAGGGGCCAGCTTAAACCTCATGTGTAGGTTGCTAATTAGCTTAGATATGGTAAAAACTCACCATTACATCACCTGCAGAAATGTTGAGTTCTCAGTAATATTCATGGTTATTCATGTCGGAGCTCACTTCACATTCAAATGAGATGGTTACTTCACATCAGAGCAATTTCTAATGTAAATGACGAAGGCATTGCATAACAGATGTGAATGTAAATGTAGTCATTCAAATTGATGTTTGTGCGTGAGAGAGAGAGACACACGCACACACTCTGCCGCTTCTCTTTGTCTGATAATTAGATCAACTTCGTTCTTGTCTCCTCACCTTTTTTCTGCTGCCAATCCACACGTCTGGGTCTGTGGACAGACCCATGCCCCCACCCCATGTTGGACTCAGCTTTTTCTTTTAAATAATCTCCTACCATTTGAAATGAAAGACTTTTCAGAGTTTCGTGAGGGTGTTAAGGGCAAAAAAAAAAAAAAAAATTTTTACAGTCCATGTCCCCTTCTGGGGTTTGCGGGCCTGGAAGAGTCTCAGCAGCGTGTCACATGATCCTTTCCTAGCTCTGCCAGCTCTCACACTATTGATTCTTCAGTGACTTCAGACCCAGAGGTAGACATAGGCGCCCGTCATACATCAATGCTGTGTCTCGGACCAGATCTGGCAACCTTTATTAGCCTTTTGACTTTTATCAGGCAATGGCTTCACACCCGAAAGCAACAAACTTGAGAAGCATTTGCAGCTAAGGATAGCAGCAGGTCCTGTCTGACAGTTTTGTTGGCGTTGTATGTGCACTTAAGAATGTCAAAAGTCATTCCAAAGTCATGTGTGTCTTAGAGCTCATTTGTCTTTGCCGCACCAGCAGTAGAGATGCTTAGTGTGCCAGTGTCATACACTAATTTGAGTAATCCATCTTTGTCTGTCAAGTGCGGTGGCTTTTGTTGTTTGATGGCAACAGCTGGAAAGTTACCTTCACGCTTTTTGGTGAGTGAGTGTGACATGACAAAAGAAGATCAAGTTCAATTTAGATGGAAGAATTTGTGACTATATACACATGTAAGTACTACTTAGAAGCAGAGGACCGGGGCTGGAAAATGTTTGTGTGTCCAGTGGAGGTGGGCTGCAGCGGCTTACTACTGTATTTACCGGACTATCGGTAAGTTGCTCCGGAGTATAAGTCGCACTTGTCAGCTAGAGTGCCCTCTATTGTAGATGTCTACAAATGAAGAAGAAATCTCGGGGGATTTATTGTATTCTAGGTTTCTGACCGTGGCAGGTCCAACAACGAATCTCATCTGAACATCCACCAACAAATCCCCAACTTCTGCTACATGCTGATCCTTTTTATAGACACAGACGATGACGCTGTTACATAACATTCGGCTGTTATTCTGACCAAACATGGTCAGACACTTATCGGACACAAACATGAAGATGTTGCCTAACATTTGGCTTTTTGGTTATTATTTGGCTTTGGTTGTTCAGCTCTCCCTAGTGACCAAATAACATGGTCGGCTTGACCTGATAAACATGTCAAATATAGCAACAGCTTCTTCTTGTCAGTGCTTGGCATTTCCTGTTATTCTGGCCCTTATATGATGTTTTCTCTAGCGGCTGTCAGTGTGAAAATAACGAACGTGTAAATTTTCAGTGGTACAGGAGTAGCAGATACTGGTACACAAGCCTAGAGTGCCCTCTAGCAGCTGTCAGTGTGATAATAACAAACATGTAACAGACATTGAGGTTGTCCAACCTTGGGAGGTCACATTACTTTTTTTGTGAGTTTGTCTTATGAATCCATCATCTAATATTTCTTCAGTTAATTCTTTTTGGAGGTTTGGTTTAAATCCACCTTAACAGAAAATAACAACACTAATTTGAATTGACAAACAGAAAGTATACAGCACAGCTATAAGTCCATGGATGTAAAATGTGACATTGTCATACAGGTGGTCCCTGATTTATGACGTGCCTGACCTACAGCGTCTTGTCTTTACACCACACCCCCTACATATACATTTATTATGAAAGTCTTGTTACACCTTTACTAGGAAGACACCCTATTCTATACATGTGAGCGGTATACATGGCTGCGTGACAACAGGAATACAACACATTGATTATTACAATTATTATTATTATTTTCCTATATGTAATTGTATGTTAATATAAATACATTTCGAGTTATGTCGCCGCTACGAAGCGAAGTCGAGGACGCCGCGTATTTAATTTGGTTGACTGGATACATTGGTGAGACACCTTACAACGTATGCAGTGTGTCAAGGGATGAGGGTGGGTACTAAAGCTATCGTGTAATTAACATGGGAACGCACAAGGCGCCATCTTTTAAATGTGATATCCACTATCAACTCTTTGGTAATGCACATAGGCTTGTCGGAAAAACGAGATAAGAGAAGGATTCAATTCCTCGTGTTTCCTATGTCAATACTGGCAAGGTGCCAAACCACAGCTCAGCTTGACCTTTTGACCGTGCAGTGCAATTTAGATGCTTTAAAACTACAAATAATGAAGAGTAACACAAGCAACGCGAACACAGTCAATCAGGCAACGGGCCACAGATGCTGAAATCCCAGCATGCCTCTGTGTATAAGGGATGCTTGGTTGGAGAGTCTCACCATTTTGTGTCCCAAATATAGAAAGAAGACCAATTTTAAAAGACAATTGTTGGTTATGAACGTTAGAGGAAAAAGAAAATTCTATTAAATGGCAGATGCAATAATTAAATAACCAGTGTGGTAACAGTATTTTTTAAATTTAAATTCCATCCATCCATCCATTTTCTTCCGCTTATCCGTTACCGGGTCGCGGGGACAGCAGTCGCCACCCAAATCACATTGCACCGTACCAACCCCCCAAACCTTCCTGCGGGTGGTGAGTCCACTGGAAGGTACCAACCGCCCTAACCGGGATTCGAACTTGTCCAGGAGGTGAACCCTGGGGTTCCACACCAATGACAGAGACATTGCCTCTGGGCCAAAGCGCCACACTAAATTTAAATTAATTATAAATAAAGTAAATACATTCAGGTTTTTATTAATTGAGTTTTTGATAAATATAAACAAAAATATTTATAGACAAAGTAACATCTTAAAAAATAATTCAATTGTTCCAAAGAAAAAGGATGACTTATTTACCCAGTCGGCACTGACACAATGACAACACTTGGCTGTGACTGGCGTTCCATGTGCTGCTTACATGAATCATGCTGCAGCTGCAGAATCTCTGTTAACAGCATTTGGAACAGAAATAAGTTGAGTAATTATGTTATGGTTCAGGCTTACGGCAGATTTTTTCACGATCTGCTTATGGATTAAATCGGAGTGGTCTTGACAAACGCAATTCATAATTCGATACCGTAATATTGGTAAATATTGGAAAGAGTTCCAATATCTTGGCGATCTTGTCAGAGGGCCAGACGGTTAACATTTCCATCACACACAGGAAGCGCTAAGTGATACACTTCTCCCATCATTGGAAAAGACAGAGGGCGTTATTTTATACGCGTTTATGCCCACCGTCCCTGAGCTCTTCTCACAACAGAGCAAATTGATTTGTCTACTCATATTGCCACAACTCTACAATTTCCTCTACTCCCTCGTGAAATAAATCATGGTGAAGCTCTGTTTAAGTGAAAAAGAAAGTAAATTTCCCTGATCTTACTGGATACAAAGAGAAATACAAACCCATTATTCAGTGAAATTGTAGGATTTGTACTTATTACTAAAGAGATATGAAAGGGTAGTAGAAAATCAAGGACCGTGTTTGACAAACAGATTCAAGAGAAGGATATTTAAAGGTAATTTGCAAATGAATGCCGGCAATGTCAAGAAAAAATTAGAGATGTTCGATCACACAACCGATATTATCAGCCGTTATTATCTTCATTATGTAGCATCGGTAAAAATCATTCTTGCTTTTTCCTCCGATACTGAAAATCTGATAACGCGATGCCAGGGTTTCCTCCAGATAATATGACCTAAAACTCTTTTGAGGTAAAAGTCTCCAAATGATGTGACCTAAAACTCTTTTGAGGTAAAAGTGAAAGTGAAATTATTATTTGCATTGTGACACAGCCCACCATCGCCCACACTGTCTTCCTAAACAAATGCATACATTGGCATCCGTTAATATCGGAACTGGAAATTAACTGAAATGCGTCCTCTTCCTTTAACCCAAACAAATGCATATATTGGTATCCGTTAATATCGGAACTGGAAATTAAGTGTTTGGATAATATCGGCATTTCGGATATTGACAAAGAGCCAATATTGGACTAGGGATGTCCGATAACATCGGCCGACTGATATCATTGGACATCCTCAATTATGAAGGTACTGGTCCAGCCCACTTCTCACATCTAATTAGGCTGTATGAAGCCCCTGAACCAAAATGAGTTTGACACCCCGATGTACTGTATGCACGTTTGGATAAGTCGTATGTAGGGATGTCCGATTAACCATTAACCTTCTACCAATATCCGATATGCCGATATTGACCAAACACCAAATTTCCGATTCCGATATCAACTGTTATCGGTATATGTAACCGTGTTTCGCCAAAACTGAAGTATATGTCTCAGGACCTACATGCTAATCCAGCATATTTAGCAAAACCCCGGCATTGCTTTATCGAGTTTTCATTACAGGAGAAAAAATGATTCTTACAGATATTACATAATTATGCTAATATCGGTCTGTTGATATTCGGACATCTCCAGTTGTATACAATTAGCTGATAAAGTGGACCTGTGGAAAAGACCAAATTCAATGAGGATGTGATCTGGGAGGGGTTACAGTACTTTCCTTTTGGGTGCTTGTTTGAGGACCTCTCTCCTCCCCCCATGAAATTGGACTTTGGTTGAAAGTAGCGTCACTTAAAAAGATTTGAGCACACCGTAGCAGTGGAGATTTTAGCAACACCGCACAGGTTATTTAGAGGAGGGTGGAGGTGCGGAGTCCACCATGAACGCTAAGTGGAGCAAAAAAAAAAAAGCCCGCTCTTTGTGAGAGGATTAATTTATCTCCATTTAAATGGATTAATGTCCTTCCATTACCCCACCTTCACTCTGCCAGCTAAACAGGAAAATACATCGAGCACCACACAGGTGACAAGTTAGGCTAACATCACCTCAACCTTGAAAAATGGCATCCCCTTCACAGTTAGAGCAACTGAGAAAGAAAATGAAATACAAGGCGTACATCATCTCGTAATGTGGAGAGCTGCTGTATGACAGATTTTAGTAATGTCATGTATTCATTGGATCAATGGCTGCATTAAAGTGACAGAAGTTATTCTGTTGAATTATGACTCCTTTTCGTGACCGGTGCAGTCAGTATGGCTTCACTGTAATATCACTAATGGCCAAGATGGGTAATTGTTGGCCATTAAACATCAAAAGATCCGTGTGATGTCTTTCAGGAGATTTATGACAATGTTTTGTTTTATGGCCGCCGACCACTTCTCGTTCAACTTTAGTCATTTCCATAATTGTGATCCACTCTCTGCTAATGCGATGCGTTTGAGGAAGCTGTGTATTCATTAAATAGCCTTAACTGCTTGTTGCTGGATATGTGGCAACTGCTGTATGCGCAGTATTTGCACATAAAAGCTGGATCGTGTGAATAATTTATGATTCCCGTTGCTCTCTTTGAAAGCATAACATACGTCCTGAACATATCAGAGGGAAGCCATTTCATGAAACGCCACGTCCTCATTGGTGCGCTGGTTAAATTTAAATGTGTGGTTGTGTAACAGTCTCCACAGCAGTCGCAAATGTTGGTGTTTCACTGTCAAATACAGACAACAGCTAAGCCGTCTTGACAGCTTCAGTCTGATGTTGGTGAATAATTTAAAATTCCTCCACAGGAACAGCTGGTGGGTGCACAAATAGACACTGGACAGAAAATGAGAATAAAGACAGGGAAGAGACAAAATAACACATGTATTTTGAGCAGGAGGAACCCAAATGCAGCACGAGGGAGTTGGGAGAAGTTTTTTTCAAAAAGCACAACAATCACAAAACTCACTGGCTTGCAGGAAGAGAAGGCACGAGGGCACTACCACTAGCATTAGCACTAGCATTAGCACTAGCTGACAGACACAGGTGAGTGTCAACCCTGCCCTATGGTCACAAAACACTACTAACAATGATCCCATGAAGACAGCATGACAAAGGCAACTGTATATACAGTATACCCAGGGACCAGGTGACACCAGTGAGACTAATGACAGACACAGGTGAGTGTTTAGAATAAAACCATTCCGTTATGCAAAACTACTAAATACTAAACTACTATAAAACTTGGCATAATAATAGTATGCTACGTGTGCTGTCTTTGACTTTACACAGGTAAAATACATAAATAAAAATCTCATTCCAGTTTTCGCCAATAGTCTTTAGACTTGTTTCTGCTCTCCAACCAACTATTAAGCAAAAAGAGGTTCATATTTGAAAACGAATTTTATCCATTCAAACTTCGTTTCGCACTTTCGGCATTAAATATCATAAAGGAAAAAGGTCATTTAAGGTGACATGAATAAAAGTTCTTGTTGTTATAAAAATTCTCTCTTATTTTCTGAACATATCTGCTGCTTACGTGATTAAAACCTCGTTTTACAATTTATTAATTTTTTTTTTATATAAAATAGGGAATCAACGCCAACGACAGTGTAAATGATATGTAAATGTTGTTTTTCCCGGTGACACTTACAGGAACTTTTCGAGTCCCTCGAGGTGAGCTTAGCATCCTAGCGCATCTACGAATTCACACACCCTCCACCCATATTCTCTCTCTCTCTTTCTCGTCCTCTACCCCCTCTCTCATTCTCTCTCCCCCCTGTACAATTCTCTTCATCGACACCTTTGCCGCCACACTCGTCTGGACTCACTCTGCTGCGGAAGGACCCGGGAGGTTGTCACGAATTCCGTCATTAAACCAGAGTCTGTGACTTTAACCTACGTATTTTCATTTTCGTACACCTATCGAAGTAAACAGTGTGACTGCTTCTTTTTGAGAGGATAACTGCTGGTTGACTTCCGCAACTATCACCGACTCTGCTTCTCCCGCGAAACGTGAACGAGATGAGGAGTGGAGGTGCTTCGGGCTCGTCTTTCTGAGCACCTGCCGGACAGGAGGCACCGTGTCCCGCTGAGGATGCTGCACGGGTATATACTAATAATATACTTACATATTTCTGAAGAAAGAAATACGTAAGGTAGGCTCTAATAAACTTTACTTCAGTGAGCATTAGTATCTATCTATGTATCTATCTATCTATCTATCTATCTATCTATCTATCTATCTATCTATCTATCTATCTATCTATATGTAATCTATCTATCAGTTAAGAAGAAAGAA
>NC_024313.1:937705-950262 GCF_000523025.1 Cynoglossus semilaevis
TCACAAAAGTTTTATTGTTGGTTGACATTGAGGCATTGAATAAAAAAAAACCCATTGAAAAAAAAATCCTCATTAATAACACTAAACACAAACATATATATATATACTGTATATATACATATAAAAGGGCACTACATTTCTGATAAATATATACATACACACAAACTACATATGTGTACATATGTGCACTTAAACACTAAATGTCTGATTTAAATACTCTTTACTATTTTCTTTTTGACCGTATTTGAATATTAGATTAGATTAGATTAGATAGATTACTTCTCCACCTTTTAAAAAATATTTTCATCTTTAATTATTTTTTGTTTTATTTGTAACTGTTTTCATTGCTTCTGCACAATATATACTGTGTGTTTAGTAATAATTATAATAATAATAATATATGTATTTTTACTGTATCTTTTATTATTATTATTATTAAGTCTGCGATATTTCCTATTACAGTAAATATGTAAAAAGAAAAAAAAATTATAAAACAATAGTTGGATTCTGATTTAGCGGTCTGTCCAAAACATTCCCGTGCTTCAAATTTGTCATCGCATTACACCTGTGTTTGCTGATCCGGAAGGGCTAATTAAGTGGTTCTTGTATTAGTACTGTATCAGGCCTCACATGCTTGGCTTCTGTTATGTACCACTGTCAACGAGAGGGACACTAAATAGCAAAGTTAGGCCGTCTGATGTTGCTGTGTCATCTCTCAGGACGGCCACTGTATGTTTACCAAGATGTGTTTGAGAAGCAGCAGTGTGGATTAATTTCTGTCTACTTGAGCAATCATGAAGGGCAGATGCAGCGAGGTGGTTGATGGATCTGTGGGACCGAAATCTGAGGAGGGTGCAGGAATTTGTCAGCTCTCCCCTGTGCTGACAGACACCTTTATCCAATTCATCTCCTCCAGTGTAGTGATATATGACTAAGGTGACCGGATTCATTATTCACAGGCTCATCTCCCTCTTCCTGGCACCGCTTTCTTTAGCGTAATAATCAAGTTTGCTCTATTATCCTACGGTAATGATTTGTGGAGGTCTGTGTGCAGCGCGGCACTTGCTGAAGGACAACACTTTGCAGAGCCTTTCAAAACATAACCCATATCCATTAACCATATGTGTTCCAATCACCAGATTTGTTTGATGCGATTTGGGCGCCCTCCCGCAACAAGGTCTCAGATCCATTTGATTAGATAGGTGCACTTTAGGAAGCAAAGCGAAACAGAGGCCTTTAAAGAAAAACACTTCCTGAAACTGCTGGTTTTAATTAGAATTGGTCCTTATTTTGGGGTGTTATTTACATATTTAACAACACACACACACACATCTTCTTTACAACAAAGTTTGATGTTATAAAGCACAACCCGATATCACAGATATAACAGTATCTACAGTCGAGCGTTTTCGTCAACTTTATGAACCCAGCACAGCTTACAAGGATATGCTTTTGTTATATAGTACCATTTCTCACCTTTCTTTAATACGTCACTGCAGGGAAATACAAGTGCAGCAGGGTTTTTAATTTTGAGTGCTGATCCTGTGGTGCAGTAGGCAGTTTAACACACTCTTAATACTGTACTTTATGGAAGTTGGCACTGTTGCGAGAGACTTTTAGTTCCTCAAACTTTCAGTTTGAATGGGTTTCTGGCTTCTCAACAGAAACCATTATTTCGCCGCTCATCTGACACTATGAACCTAAAATACCACCAAATAACTGAGCTAACGTAGGTTGGTTCGAGAATCTTTAATCGGCATATAATAATAACCTTAAGTAGACATTCCTATTTCTGTAGTTACAGGTTCATTCTCTGTTTAACAACTTACTCACACATGAACACAGGTGAGAAACCCATACATCTACCTGTTGTTATTTGTCTTTCTGTTCCAGCAGTACAGAAAAAGTGTTTGATGGCACATGTAGGGAATGCTGATCGATCTTGATCAGTCATGATTGACCGTGATTAATCATATATTCAACTTTTTTATTTCCTATACAGGGGGTCCTTGACTTATGATTTTTACTGTAAGTTGGGTACCGTACATAAATGTCTATGTCACTCACATACGTTAACACAGTGCAGAACATCATCATCTAGGACATAAAAACATCAGATGAGTCTGATTTACGCTTGGGACCCATAATGGCGTAAAGCCTCATATCATCTACTTTGCTTGCCACCTAGTTCCCATTCAAAACTTGTTTAATGCCTAGTATATTTGTGATATAGCAAAAATGCCGCGAGATTTTGTCTAGTCAGTTTAAGAATAAAGTAATTCTCAAAGTCAATCATCACGGTCGTGAGATTGTAACATGCTCCTTCAGAGCAACAGCAACTCATCACTAATATTAGGTGTCTTTGAGCAACAAACTTTAAAAAATAATTATCTGTTTGTGCACTGGGCTAGTAGGGAGCAGATCTCTAGAAGTCTTCTGTCAGAAAGAAAATCCGGTGGAATTATTAAAATGTACATTACTGCTGTGGCGACCCCTGATGACGGAACACGCCCAAAGTGATATATCTCTGTGTCTGCGTTCGTTGCAACAAGGACCTTTTCCACAAGCACTAAGAGATAATTTTGTCCGTATGATGGTTCTCTGGAGAAAGCTGTGGGTCGGTGTTAGAAAGTCTGAAATCTCTAGGACAGCAATTATAGCTGCTGAAGCAAACACGGCAGACCACAGTTGTCATTCCTCAGCTGTGTTGCGCTGAGTGGCCCTCTTTTGACTTTGCTTTCACCTGCACAGAGTACAGAATAGATTTTTTTTCCCAGTTGCATTTTTGCTTCATCAGCACATGCAGGAGACTTCATCGCCCAGATATAATTTACCACATAAATATGCTTTAGGTAAGTAGCATTACTCATGTGGTAACATCCTGGTACTCATTGCAGTGTTCCTTGGGAACTGACCTAATCTGTAAGGAAGATTATACCGCAATTTGTAAGTCAAGTCAATTTTTCACATTTCGTGTTACTCTTAATCAGTCGGCCGGTATGTAGTGCACTTCTGTTGACTGGAACGTCCTTTGTTGAGTTTTATTTTTCTCATTATGCCTTCTATGGTTAGGTCATTACACCCTGTCAAAAAAAAAACTTTTGTGGAACATTTCAGAATATTTTTGAGGGTAATGACCCATAGTTATACCTGACTATGCTGTGTGTTTCGAGAACCAGAACACAGTAAATTTATGTGAAATACAGTTATCGGAGAAAACACATTTTGTTTTGATTTTTGCCAGCGAACAGTAAACTTTGCTCTGAAGGAGACATTTTACAAAGTAAAACATTGAGGGTTTTCTTAAGGGTGACTAAGAGTGAAAAAGTTTAAAGAGCACTGCCTGATGCAAGGATTTTAAGGCTCTACTGGGCAAGACAAAAGTTCTAAGAGAGATGATATCATTTCCAAAGGCCATTGTTTAAATAATTAAAGCTTTCCAACAGGTTTTCATGGAGTTCACTATGATTTTTCTCCATTTCCGATAGTGATTGTAAAAATTTGAAAGGAACTAGCTTTTTGAGTCGGTTCCATGGTGTAGCGGTTAGCATGTCTTCCTCGGACGCAGGGAGTTCTGGGTTTGATTCCCAGAGGAACCACAAGTAAGTACATTTTGCAAGATTTTCCTCGTAATACGAGGAAACATTGAGTTACGAGTGCCTAACTGAGCTGTGAAATGAAAACGCAATCGAGATACGAGTGCTGTTGTGGAACACATTATACTGTATTTCCCTTTGGCTCCCAACACATGCAAAAACTGTTTGTTTTTTTACATATAACTCGACATGGTTTGCTCACAGACGTGTGAGATAGTCAAATCAAATTTAGAAGATGTCCCATGAATGTCTACCATTTTGTATGCTTTATAAGTAGCGTATCTGCATGTGTCTGGCGTGGACAGCCTCCCTAACATCATATATCTTTCTTGCTGAAATCCCATTTATTCAGCTTCACACTCGATGTTTTCAGTAATATAAAGTCATCACCACCTCTCCTGTGAGCACAGTAGTGCCAAATGGGCCCTGTGCTTGTCAGTACAAACTCAGCTAACCCAAATGCTCCTTATCATCAGGGCACTGATGTCTTCGTCGCCTAGACACATAACGAGTTGCACCAGATGCTTTTTTTTTTTTTGCTCCCAAGCAGACACAAGATGAGAATATCACCTGAATGTGTCAAGATAACGAACTGTCCTAGTTCAGACGATCACTGTAATGAAATACAAGATAATTAGCACTCTCCCTAAACTTGTGCCTTGCAAGGGGAGGTTTATGTTTGTTAATGTTTTGAAATGTCAGTGATAGGGATGGCTCGATCGTATGCTCAGGATTAGTATCGGTCCGATATTGGTCAAAACGTTAGGATCCAACATCGGAAAAAAAGCTATAGCCCGTCCAGTTTGATACCTTATCCTAAATGCTAAACTTAACTTTTTACAACATGCTGTAAACAAGAACACTATCGGATTGATATCGGTATCGGCAGATACTCCAGATTGTAGCCTTCGGTATTGGATATAAAAAAGACGTCAGACATACGGCGAGACCTTTGGAGATACAGACAGAAACACAGACAGACAGAGAGATAGATGGGTAGATTCCAGACCGACATGTGTTGATCTTATCTCTGCCATACTGGAGGACATGTTTGCAATACTGTTAAAAAAACTTTTTTGGCTGGTCGGCTATTTAGCAATGCAGTTTTGAATGACCACAAGAAGAAGCATCAGCTAATCAAAAACCTTTGTCAACCACAAACTGCCCCCAATATTAGATGTTCTTACGTGGTATCCACTATAATAACTGTAATTTCCAGACAACCGCACTTTCCGCACCTACGAAATTTAAAAAGAAAAAATTAATTGTATATATTTAGGCCGCACTTGTAACTTTTTGTTCTGTAACTTTTTTTAACCCGTAAAAATCCATAAAATTAGCCGTATCACTGTTTAAGCCCCAGGGTTCAAAGCGTGAAAAAAGTAGCGGCTCATATTCCGAAAATTCCAGTACTTATTGCGATCTGTGTATCTTCTTCATGGTGAATTTAAGGCACATTACCACCACCTAGGGGCTGGAGTGTGTGCAGGAAGATACGCAGATTAATTACAACAGTGTTCTGGAATCATCGATCAATTCTGGTTCCAATATTCAAACTAGTAGAATTATCACTTTTGACCCACATAAGAACAAATACTACTAATAATAATAGTAGGTATTTTAATTTTTTATAATTGTAATATCTTTAAAATAATATATATCCTTATTTTGTATTAAATTGTTCAATGAAAAACCTACTTCACACATTTCCTTCACACTGTCAGTTGACACATGCATGTCTTTTTATTCGGTAAGGTGATGCATCATATTTTTGGGTTTGTTCTTCCCGGTTTCCGCCTCCAGTGACATTGCCTTCTGGGCATGCAATCAGTCACACAGTCCTATGCTGTCACCGGCTGCAGCAGCTTTCAGTCAGATTTCACTGTCGTCACTGAGAACACAGCTCCCATGTCAGCTCTTCTTCTGTCTTGCACTGACTTGGGGTTTGATGCCAGTGTGTGTGAAAAAACAGAGACTTTCGCTTGGAAACATATGCTTCTGCATAGATATTATTTTCTGTGTATTTTTGTCTATTGTCACATTTCTAATTCATAGTAATTGCCACATCGTGTTTTTTGTGCGTACACAGAAACTGTATATTTTTCTGTCAATAAAGAGGGGACGATTACTCACAATTACAGTTACTTGTGATATTAAGCACCAGGGTCAACTAATCGAACGTTTCCTGAATACTGTCAGAAAATATTATGCCAGAACTATAGGTAGGCGCAGCTGAAACGGAATGAAAAACACCGGTATGTTGCTTTGTTTTCGGTCAAAACGGTACACCCCCCCAACAAGGACATTAATTTAGCCGTGTGGGATTATTTTGGGTACAGAAAAAATGACCAGGGTGCTGTCGTAAATGACGTGTCAAACATGCCATAAAGCAACTGCAGTGAAAGAAGAAAATACATCCAGTATGTTTCATCATAACATGGAATTGGTAGGAGATTTAGTGTTACCGTGTCATTTGCGATTGATTGTGTACGAGTACTACACGAGTTTGGCTCTCAATTTTTATACGTGGCTGCATATGATTGAAATAATTCAAATACATTTTAACATCTAGTATAGATCACAATTGACGACTTGAATACTTTAACTACACGTTCATATTTGTAAATGAATTAACACATAATACTGGTAATTATGATGCTGTGATAAATTCTCTGACAATAATCATACCAAGGAACTCCCTAGTATACAGTATATGCATGCATATTTGTATGCATGAATATACTGTATATGTATATACTGAATGCTTGAATGTATGTATATATTTATGCCGCACGTACATAATGCTACGCCACTTTTATACACCTGAGGCTTTTAAGCAGTTCCATCATCTTAAATGAAAGGTAATAATTAAAAAAAAACTTTCAGATACAAGATGAAAGTGTAATATTGGAGTTGATCTGTGATGGAAACTAGTCTGACAGGAGAGCTCTTGATTACAAGTGGATACAAGCAGCTGGAATGAGTTCTGTTCACAGCCGGCTGGGCACTGACTTTGATCAGTCATGTGGGTGTTGTACAGGAGTACGTTATGAGGAGCAAGCCGTTGACATTAGGGTTTGGTGCATTTTCGGTACGAAGAGGAATGTGGATGCACAAAGAAGTAGAGAAAAATATATATAAATAAAGTGATATATTAGAGGTTGCATGACTATAACTCTTATGTAACAAAGGTCGTCATCACCTCGTCGATGATGACGTGATTTATATGTAAATTCATTATTTTACAAAACCAGAGCAGGAAATTATGATATCATTCCGATACGTTTTTTTTATTTTGTAGTAGAGCTTAATGCAAAGTATTTCAATTCTAATGGCCTTTATTTTTCTATCAATCAGTAATGAACCTTATTTCAATAGTTATTCATTTGAAATTATTCATCAAATATTAAATAGTTGCTAAAGGTTTTTCAGTTGAAAACCAAAAAAAAAAAAAGATTAGTAATGAGTAAAAAAGTTTTTTTTTTTTTTTTTTAGTATTGATGTCATAGTACATCTTAGGTCTAATTTTTTTTTTTTCCAGTTTGTGTGTAACAACAACAAGAGCATCTACATGGGCTGGGCGCTGGTCATTAAGGGGTGTTAATTAATTTATATTTTTTTTGCATTGTTTACTTCACTGTCCTCACTCCGCTCTATGTTATTCGTTTTAGCCACCATGCTAGCTGCCACTGTTCGTGGTCACTCAGTACAGCCATGGCAAACCTTAAAATGACTTAATAAATTTGTTTTCTGAATTGTGACTCAGCACAAATTGCCCATTGTCCACCAATAAGGTAAGAAACTGCTGAATTTGTAAAAAAAAAAATCATTAGATATAGTCAGCTGTTTTTAGTGTATATGCTAATGGCACTTCTGCCACACAGGAGTACGAAGAGGCTTTAGACCATACGTGTCAAACTCAAGGCCCGGGGGCCAAATACGGCCCGCCAAGCCATTACGTGTGGCCCGCAGGAGCTTGAAAAGCATTTAGTAAACCCATGACGCAGAGTTTCTTAACCTGAGAAATTAAGTTATTATTTTTAAGTTATTATTTTTTCATACAGAAATTAACAATATTAACATGCATTAGTCTGTTATAGACTAGTTACATCTATACCAGCGGTCCCCAATCTTTTTTGGTTCCAAAGACTGGTCAGCCAGTACCACCCGTTACTACAGACCGGTACCAAAGTGCTGAGCATTGAAGGATCACTACATTTTCAAAATAAAATATCTTTTAGACTTTATTCTGTTTGTATCAGTGTCTGAATGACCTTTTATTTTTAAATATTGCCAGATTATCTTTAAATAAAGAAAGTAAATGGATATGGTGGATTTCTTTAAATGAAGTAAATTAGTAAAAAAAAAAAAGCACATTTTTTCACTGTGTCCTCCTGTGGCCTGGTACCAAATGACCTGTGGACTGGTACTGGTCTGCAGACCGGGGGTTGGGGACCCCTGATCTTCCATTTACAACCGGCCCTTCAAGGGGAACTGTATTGCTGATGTGGCCCACGGTGAAAATGAGTTCGACACCGCTGCTTTAGACTGTCAGCTAAGGTCAAGGAACGGTTGGCGTAGAAACTATCTACTAAACTATGAGCATGATATACATTATCAACTGATAAGTGTTGAAACTTTGGCCGATACGTTCAGTCACCTGTAATGCTGTCCTGTCCTTGATCAATAACTGTACAGATTATCAAAACTATAAATACCTTTTAGGGTCTGATATTTACCAGAAACATTTAACACAACAGCCCACATGCGTAGCTAAGAATGAAGCTGATACTGGTGTATTGATATATGATGGTGCTGATAGCGGCGTATCAATATCTGCATGTGGCGCCACATACTGTAGGTCAGACTTTTAAAGATTAAAACAGCAGGTCTTATTCATTTATGATTAGAGTGCCCTCTAGTGGCTGAAAATAATGAACGTGTGAAATTATATGTTTTTTAATATGACAAGAATACCACATCAGCATGACTAATACACCGGTGCTTGTGTGGTAATCACGGAGAAAGATGTAAATCTCGCTAATGTTCGTTGTGCTGATCACGTGACAACATGCGTCGGTTTAGAAATCACGCAAAATAAATGCAAAAGTAGGATCATCTGTGCGTTAACTAACTAACTCATCGTTGAGTTTGATATATAGTGTTTGCTATTATATTGACATGTATACTTTATCTAGAAACCCGGACTAAACCCACCCGGTTGACATGGGTGCTTCATCCACTTCGCGTTGAATCCGGATCCGTGTTCCATGTGCTCATGTAAGGATCCCTGTAGGAAACACAAAAAACATTAAGGTCTAGTGAAACACAGCTGTGCAGCAACACAATTTCTTAACAAAATAAGCAGTAATAAATTATATTAAGTGCAATAACTATCATTTCATATGTTCAGGGCCGAAAAAAAATAGTTATCTCTGCACTTTTTGTGCTACGTCATGTTCCACTGATGTCGTCTATTTTTGTAGCATCTGCGCTAAGATAAGTGGAACTGGTTCACTGCAATCTGTCATAGTGCACTACTAATGTCACCACATCCTGTTCCAGCAACACAACTCGGAAGACCAACTATTAAAGTACACCTTTTCCACGATGTAATTAAATCAACCGACTTTAAAAAGCATTTAAATAAAAACAGCACAAGTGTAATCCAATTTAAAATGATATTTAATGGGTTTTTTTTTTTTTTAAATTTAAAATGATATTTAATGGGGGTTTTTTTGTTTTGTTTTTTTTTTCTGACTTTTAAAGCTTGAGCACTTCATTCCAAATGAAATTAAGCTCTGGTGTATTCTCTTTAACACAGTACTTCACCTTTATACTGCCGCAGAAATCATATTTTATATTGTTGCTTGTTATTTTACAGCACCTAATCTTAAGTCTACTCCAGGCTGCAAGTGGCCAGACATGACATCATGAACAGTCTCTGCTGTTTAACCTAAAATCAAAGACATCACAGCAACACCTGAATATAAGCCGCACCCACTAAATTTAAAAAGAAAAAAATTATTGTACATATATAGGCCACACTTGTCCATGTTGTAACATGGGATATTTAAAGTTTTTTTTTCAAACAGTGCCTGTAACACGGCGGGTTACACGTTAGCTCTTTCCTGCTTCGTCGCCCCGACCGTAGTCGGAATGCACAGGGGAAACTTAGTGATCTGCTCCAGGGCCGAAGCTAATATTAGCTCCAGGGCTAACTCCCCTCACTTTGTGCTTGTCCACAGCGGAGGTAAACAGAAACAGGGAAGTTGGGTTCTTTGTTATCATTAATCGCTAGCGGTATGAACTTTGTTAGCCTGTAAAAATCTATAAAAAACCGCATCATTGTTTAAGCCACAGGGTTCAAAAATGTTTTTGTTTGGTTGCCAGATCTGAAACATGAATGCCGTTCTCATCCTATCATTTAATCTCTTTCTTTACTTCCATTGTTGTTTTCAGTATTTTTCTTTCCGCCTTTTCACTTTCACTAGCTTTAGGTCCCATGGTGATTTATGGAATAAAAATATCAGAAATATCAGCAAAATCCGATAACAGTTCTCAGTTCTCAGCAAGTGTGGGCTGAGGCAAGACTTGGCGCCATTTGTTTGAAAATGGAGCTCTTCGACAACTAAGGTTCCACTGTATATATATATATATATTAACTGCAGCCTGTGTGGAATGCTACACTACTGTCCTTTTCTCATTTTTTCCATTCATAAGTGTAATACCAAAAAAAGCATTGAAAAAGATATCATGCTCCACATTTTGCCTCGGTTCACTTCTATGAATTATTAATTTTAATAAGTGAAGATTCCAGGCCTGAGGTTTATTGTGTCATCCTTTACGACACTGGCAGTACCGAAAAAGCAGTAGTCTCACTTCAAGACCTTTAACAACAGAGCCAAGTTCGTTTTTTTTTTTTTAGATAATAATCTGTGAAGATATCCAGTTGCAAGGGTATTAGAAATGTTTTCCTATATTAAATGAGGCGTGGGTGGCATCAATTTTGCTGCTACCCCCTCCCCACAATTTGGTAACGATTGTCTTCTCTTTCAGTAAGTCAATTAGTCTCTCATGCCAGGAGCTCAATATAGGACGCTGCCGTTGTGTTCCAGTGCTTACACTTTGTGTACCGTTTTTTCCGGACTATAAGTCGCACTTTTTCATCCTTTGGTTGGGTTTGACTTATATATTAAAATATATAATTTCACATGTTCATTATTTTCACACAGACAGCCACTAGAGGGCACTCTAGGCTTGCGTACCAGTATCTGCTACTTCTCTACCACTAAAAATTTACTTTTGTTATTTTCACACTGACAGCCGCTAGAGGGCACTGGTGCGACTTATACTCCGGAAAATATGGTATACATCAGGATATACTGTCTGTCTGCCCCCGCCCCCCCGCGCCTAACACTATTGTAGACCTGACAACATGTATATTTTTTTATCTGTATGAGTTGCTGCCACCTAGTGACTGGAGGCTTGTTATCATTCCCGCCCCACTATTTGCGAAGTACTGCGCTAATTGATGGTTTGAAAACGCCATTCTAATATAAGATATGTTGAAACATTTTCCCCACGTTTGCTGCATTTTTGCAGGCGTTGATCGGCTGACCAGAGGCTGAGTCGATAAAGGCTCAGTGAGGCTCATACAGTGTGTGATGCAGTGTGTTTTTATGACTAAGAGATTCCTAAGGTGTGCATTATTCAGCTCTAACCCTCTGCCTGCCACCTCCCTTCAGGTCTCTGCCAGTCCTGTGAAATGAGGTCTCTGCTTGACGTGTGTTAGGATGAGTGTGCATTTGTGTGTGTGTGTTTGGCCTTATAGTGGCTATACTTGAAGAACTAAATTATTATTGAGAGGATGCCTTTTTCTTGCGGGGGGGTTTGGTAAGGTAACGTAAAAGGTTTGGTCAAAGACAGGGTAATGTCAGATTTATATTTATATGTATTTATATATGTATGTTTTTATACGTAACGGCTTTATCTTTGATTTATTTTTTGAATCTGACTGCTATCATGTACAGCGGAATAATAACATTAATATGAAGAGTTCTGGGCAGAGCTGCAGTCTCAGCCGTGACTACCTCTGATTCTTCACTCACTTTCTCACTTTCTCACTCGCACATCCTGCCCCATGTAACAAACACGCATCGACAAAAGGCACATCAGCTAATAAATGCTGTTGATATCATGACAAAAGAACAGGTACTAAACCGGTAGCACAGAGAACGTGAAAGTGAATTTTCATTTGCAACGGCACTTTTCACAAGATTTATAACATTATTAAATGTTTCTATTTACGGTCTCAAACTAAAGGTTTGATATGCTGCTTAATAAAATATAAAGTCAGTGTTTCAGTTATGATCTGAATATTCAGAATATCCAATAGAAAGCCTGATTGTAGGTTCTCTGCTATTAGGATTTCACATTTCTTTAACCCTGTTTATTTATTGTATACGCCTGTATCTGTGACCACGACAACGGCCGTCTTCAAACCTCTCACGGTTCCATAGATGCAGGAACACTAAAAAAACGGGAGCTTTTCTCGAACATTTCGTGATGACTACTGATTCGACACTAAATTGTACCATTTATTGGCCTATAATTCTGGAAGTACTTACTACATATGCAGTTATTTGAAAGTCTTCATTATTTACTCATTCAAATCACGGCGAGAACAGGTACCGGGCACTTAGGCTGCAATCCATTCTGAACTTGTCGGAGGAACACAAATGAATTAAACTAACAAAGTAGTCGATGGCGGCTCGGTATTTCCTCTAAGTAGCTGTGCAGCACTTTGCAGGCACACGGGAGCATGACCCGGATCACTTGTAAAACTTGATTGAGTGCGCGTTAATAAACACAGTGTTGCCTCTCCTCCTCAGGTGATTAATAGTTCGTGTGCTTTATGCAGGCTAAGGACGCAGTCCTGAAGATTGATGGAGGGCCATG
>NC_024313.1:950303-955513 GCF_000523025.1 Cynoglossus semilaevis
GTCAGCCTCGCTATTGGAAGTTTCCTTTATCTCGTGGCCAGGGTTGGGACTGTGGATAGGTGAGTCATCAAAAGAAAATATATATATTTATATAAAATATAAATATATATACATACATACATACAACTCGACTCTTTGCCATTCTGTATGTTGTTGCTCCGTGCGTATATGTGGTCAAATGATTGGTATCAAGGATCTGTCCCATTATCCTCTGCCCAATCTAGCTATGTAATCAGTATCGCAATATTCTTAATATTGGGTCAGGGGATCCCTACAACGAAATAACAAGATAGATAGATAAAAATGATAAAACAAATACCCAGGATTGGTATCAGTCTGATATTGGTCAGAATTTCAGGACAGTACATAGAAAAAGAACAGCTACTCTTTAGCCTGTCCGATCCGATACCTATGCCCAAACGTTTAACTTGAATTTTCACGACATGCAGTAAACAGGGACACCATCACAACATCCACAACAGCCCACAGCATCGCATTGATATCGGTATCAGCAGAAACTCCAAGATGCAGTGATTATACCCAAAATTCTGTGATCTTTTTTTTTTCAGGCTACAGCCTATCTGCCGTGTTGAAAGCGGACTGCCACTCTCGCAGCCCGAGCAGATCCCTCTCCGCACATTACAGTTTAAGCGGGGTCTTCTTCTTCATGAGTTACGAAAGACCAATGCAACTAAGGAGCAACTTTACCTACATAACCACGTCCAGCAGCTGCCGCAGGCCATCATCATTGGCGTTCGCAAAGGTGGCACGCGTGCCCTTTTGGAGATGCTTAATCTGCACCCTGCCGTCGTTAAGGCGTCGCAAGAAATACACTTCTTCGACAACGACCAGAACTATGGCCGTGGTATTGACTGGTACAGAGGCAAGATGCCTTTCTCCTTCCCCCATCAGATAACCATTGAGAAAAGCCCGGCCTACTTTATTACAGAGGAGGTCCCTGAACGCATCTTCAAGATGAACTCTTCCATCAAGCTACTGATCATAGTCCGCGAACCCACCACCAGAGCGGTGTCGGACTACACCCAAGTTTTGGAGGGCAAGGAGCGCAAAAACAAGACGTACCACAAGTTCGAGACACTGGCCATCGACGGCAAAACCTGCGAGGTCAACACGAAGTACAAAGCGGTGCGGACCAGCATCTACAGCAAACATTTGGAACGCTGGCTAAAATACTTTCCGGTGGAACAGTTCCACGTTGTAGATGGAGACCGCCTTATCACAGACCCACTGCCTGAGCTACAGCTTGTGGAGCGCTTCCTCAACCTACCATCAAAAATCAGCCAATATAACTTGTATTTCAACGCCACCAGGGGATTCTACTGTTTGCGATTCAACATTGTCTTCAACAAGTGCCTGGCAGGCAGCAAGGGTCGTACCCATCCGGAGGTGAACTTGTCAGTGGTAACAAAACTACAAAAGTTCTTTCATCCGTTTAATCAGAAGTTTTACCAGATCACTGGTAGAACATTTGATTGGCCATAATATATGTAAAAAATCTCTAGAGAGTTTTCCGTATTTGTTTTTTTAAAGGGAAAAAAATGCCATATAACGATATCCTAGAAGATACGGTGATGGAATTTTAATGGATAGTTAGGATTTTGTGGTTGTATGAGGCATGCTGCCTCTTCTGTTGTGGTCCCAGTGCAGAATTCAGCCTGATAATTGGAGGATTGCTTTAACCAGCATGTGGCATCCAGCAGAAAACAATAGATGAAAATATACCTAAGTCTTAATAATTCAGAAACAAGCTTGGATCCTTGTGTTGTTTTTGTAAATCACATATGAGCCATACACATTTATGGAAACGTTACATGTCTTAGAACAGGGTTGTGTCAAACTCAAACCAGAATTAAAAACTGTGACCAAGACCCAATTTCTTTCATATGGAAACAAACTTTAGTCTTGCGTAAACAGTAAATCTCGAACAAACAAAGCTTAATATTATAAACACCAAAATTAAATTTGAAATAGAACACACATCAGTGGTGTTCATTTCTTTTTTTGGCTCTCTCTATCTGTAGCCTTTCCGGTTTCTTTTTTGACATAAAAAGGCCATCAACAAAACAATCAAAAGTGTAAGTGCGATAAAATATCGCATACACTGCTAATACTACAAATCCTGCCCGTTTATAGACATAATTACATCGCTCTAATATACATTTGATATGATCTTGCGGGGCCAGATTTGTCCCACAGACCTGAGTTTGACACCTGTGTCTTAGAAGATCGGACAGGTAACGTGTACATAGTTCTTGTGGCAACCTTGTTATTATAAACAGGTTTTTATTTCATTCATTGTGGTAACAAAATAGTGTGCCAAAGCAAGCGGATAGTCACAACAAATTGTGTACTTGTGTGGCAAAGGCAAATGTGTACTTGCGCACAATGTGGCAAATGTAGGCAAGCAGGGCAACTATAGAACAGTGGAGCACTATGGGCTACACATCAAGAAGTTAGGGTACGTCCTTTCCATGCTTTTGTGTTGTATTCCTTACTTTTCTTGACTTGCTTACAAAGCACAAAGTATCACTTTTTGTTACTGATTTTCATGAAGAATTTAAAGTCAAGCCGCACTTAGAACATACAGTGTTTGATGTCCGGCTAAATACCAGATTCAGTGGTCAACATATATAATGGTTAGCTTTGTTTTTATTGAGTGACACCTACTGGCAGTCATCAGGTGTGGAAAAGTGTTCATTTGATTTTCTGTATGTGATTGGATGTCTGTCTCACATTTAATGTGTATTACAATGTCATCTTATGAAAACGTGTGGAACTCACTAAGAACAACACATAGTAAACAACACCCACTTGGGTTGGGTATAATCACACTTTAAACAAACAATACTACCCTTCAACAAAACAAAAAAGTGCGACTTATAGTTGGGAAAATATGGTAAGTTGTTTGGGTTTTTTTCTGTAATGAAAGCCATCGGATGGTGACAGAATTTACATATTATAACAAAAAACAATTAATCCTACTGTTATCTGTTAGCATTTGTTTCCAACACGTTTTTTCTCCATGGCGTCACAGAATAAACGCAAAAATGTTACGTAGAACTCGAAGCCCTTTAGACTCGTTCATTACAAATATAATGTTTTTTCACCTACAACCTCATTTGTGTTTTGCAGAATATTTGGGGGAAAAGTTGAGTCTAAACTTGTTCTCCGATGACTCTTGTCACACTAACAGCTTATTCTGAAAATGGTTCTTTAAAACTCTTTCTGTGAACTTGTTCATTATGTATCATGTGTGTTCTTCAGAAAAAGGGTCAATTAAAGGGAAACTTGGACTTGGACAACTCTTGTTTTGTATACTGATGTCATGTTTTATAGTTTAAACATATGCAGTCATTACACTTGCACATTTATCGTGTTGTTTCTAAGGACACAAGTAGTGCAAATTTACTCAAATTATATAATTTATTTATATTATCATTATATTTCTGCCTTTTCCCTGAAATACCGCATTTCCCCAATAGATGGCGTAGAAAATGGCAAAAATACACGACTTTTACATGTCATTTATCTTAGTTCAGGCGAATGCTCCGTCTATCTGCTCCTGACCTGGCCCCCCCGTTCAATTTGATGACAGTTGTGGTACGCGAGTCAAATGGTTTACCCACGCCTGGTCTACACCTATCTTTAACTAGAAAATTATAATAAGAAACTTTAATATCCCCAGTTAACCTTGAGCAAAATGCAGTGTTATACCCGAGGTAGGTTTACTAGTTTATTTACACATTCATGTTTTCTTTGCATGTTTTGAACTGTGTCATCTCAAAACCCCGAGCTAGTGAAAATGGTTTTAAAAGAATATTTATGGACTTCCTTGTTATTTATCTGCTGCGTGTCTCGTTATTTCTTTAAATATTATAATGTATAAATGGTAAGTATGTATAGTGGATGACTCTGGATTCAAAGTACTACATTCTGCAGGTAGTGCTATGTAAATAAAATTAATACTTAATTTTACTTTTCTATATACTTTGACCACTTGACTTGCATTACTACAGCATACTGATTTTATTATCCTTCACCCTGAGGGAAATTGAATAATGACGGCGAGTGATGGTGATTGCACAACCACACATTTTTCCAATTGTTATTGGTAAATTTTACCCTTCTACGGATACTTTTTAAATCAGCTATACAGTATATTTGACTCTATTTCATGTATGGAGAAGCCGTATAGCACTGGGAACCACCGACAACATCTGGCCTGGCCCGGCCCGGACCCCGCTCCTCTTTGCTCCTCCTACTGAAAGGCTCGTATTAGTTGGTGGTGTTTTCTTCTGTGTTTGTTCGCCCAGGCATCAACGAAAGCTGCTTCTAACCAGCATTTTACCCAGGATACTGAACGAAACATGGCTTACACGACTGCAGGCGGGACCAAGAAAAAAGTTTGCTACTACTATGACGGTACGGAACGTGTGGAAGGCGCGAATTAGAAAACCAGGATCCTTAGCATCCTAGCAGGCTAGCGTTAGCCGAAGCTACTGAATGACTGCTGTTAAAGACTATTTAGCTAGGAGCTATTGTTAATTATCGACGCTGAAATGATTTCCAGCTAACTACTGCCGTGCCGTTTGTTAACTATCACTGATAAACACGAATAAAAACAACTGTAATTTATCCGTAAACGATATGGTGTGTAATTGAACGTAGTAAAACGTCAAATAAAAATGTCAAGTAGAGAAGTTATGAATATATACCCGGATTTGTGCGCCGGGCTTCCGCTACGAAACCGTGTATAAATAAAGCTGGTCAAATCATATTTTGAACTATATAGTAACGGGTTTATAAAAGGTATAAAATGCAAGTCTGGTCAGGAATTCGGCAGAGTCTTTGAGTTCAAGAAACGCAGTAATACTAAATAATACTAGCCGAATAAACTGGAGGTACAAAACTTTAATAAGTATACACCACTTGGAAATTCGTTTCTAACACCACAAAAGAACAATTCATACAAAAAACAGATACAAGTATGAGTTGTTGTTTTTTTAAAATTTGTGTACCAAGTACTGATATGGTGTTTCTTTAGGTCAGGTGTTAATATGTGTCTTCAAAACAACACTGTTTTCACATCAGACAATACTTCAGAACAACACTGTTTTCACATCAGACAATATATAAATGAATACATAAGTAATATTACAAATAAAGATAAATGAAAAAAACTGCATTAT
>NC_024313.1:955523-963481 GCF_000523025.1 Cynoglossus semilaevis
CTGCTGAACAGAGAATGAGCAGTAAAAAACAGATTTTAATTAAAAAATAATTATAATTTGTTTTTTAAATATACTTTTAAATTTGGTTTCATGCCCATACGAACAGCCATGGCATAACTCATAGTATTTTTAACCAATAAACCATTTGAAAATTAAGCATCAGCACAATAATACTAGGACTGAATATGGTGTACAAAAGTTGCCCGTGGCCAGGGGTGCTGTGATGGCAAGGGCTGTATAATTTGTTGGTATTTATAACTTGTGGCCACCAGGAGGCAACGCTCAGAATGCAGTTAGAATCAGAATAGCATATAATAATATTCTACACACCAGTAGTAAAAAACAACAAAGGAATAGCTTAATTAAACACAGTCAGTTATCCTACACAATTATTATCCCTAATTGGAGAGTACAATCGAAGTACATGTTATCTTCAAGGACATGTAAATTGATTTTAAATTTCTTTCAAGGGAAAAACCTAATTGATTCTCTTTAGTAATAAATGCTCCCCTAACAGTTTGTGTCCTTATTGCAGGTGACATAGGAAATTACTACTACGGACAGGGACACCCAATGAAACCCCATCGTATTCGGATGACTCACAACCTGCTTCTCAACTATGGACTTTACAGGAAAATGGAAATCTATGTATGTCTGTCCCGCATAAATCAGTGTAATGAAGCGGGGTTGACAATTAAGTGACATGACTAATCTCTGTTGCTGTCTGTTTTCAGAGACCACACAAAGCCACAGGAGAGGAAATGACAAAATATCACAGCGACGACTACATCAAGTTCCTCAGATCTATACGGCCAGACAACATGTCGGAGTTCAGCAAGCAGATGCAGCGCTGTAAGTGGGATAATGGCCACTCGTAGGGACTGTTCGATGTCCAGTTGCAATGTTATTTGAAAAGACTTGAACTTTACATCCTTAATAGCATTATTAAATTAGTCATAATTACCAAAATGTCATAGAAAAACATACAGCCCACATTGAAACCACCAAAGGAAGTGAGATGAAATAGATAATCCTTCCAAACCTTCTCATAACAAGACAGACTGGTATTTATTCACTTGGACAAGTCCAGTTCAGAATCCTAATAATTATGAGAAAAAATGGGTCATAACTTAATCATTTGATCGCACAGTGCCACAATATATATACTCTTAATACCATAACAGTTTATGCATAAAAAATATCATTAAAATGGCTAAATATAACAGTAATATAAAGTAAACAAATTCTACAGGACTGAGGACATAGTTCATTTCAATTTTGACTTTTTCTCGTGTATGGTGCATCAAGCATGATTTATTTTGGACTGTAAGTTCATTTATTTGATATTAAAAGTGTTACTATAGGTTATGATATCCATAGAATTTATTAAATACCCAAGGTCTACATAATCAATTGTTAATCTCTTTGCTTTTGTCTTACAGTCAATGTTGGGGAGGACTGTCCTGTTTTTGATGGGCTCTTTGAGTTCTGCCAACTTTCTGCCGGGGGCTCTGCAGGTGAGTCAGCGAAAAACAGATATTTACCCTTTACGAACCTCCCCCCAAACAGATTGAAAAGCGAAAGAAAGAATTTACATCAATAATGCAAGACTGGTTTTTGTGATTTTCATGAATTTAAATCTAGAAAAGGTGTGTGTATGTTTATGAATATATATATACAGTGGTCCCTCTCCTATTGCGGTAGTTGCGTTCCAAGACCCACCGCAAAAAGGGAAAATCGCAAAGTAGGAGACGCTTATTATATTATTTACGTACGGTATATATTTACCCTTTACGAACCTCCCCCCCCACACTGTTATCAACCCTCCCTAGACTGTATTAGCCTTTCCGACACAATTACATGCACAGTAGAGTTGTATAATAGTCAACGAGAGAGTGGCCGACAGACAAGGGGAGATGCTGAGAGATGTTACGATGCATGAGCCAATCAGCGTGAGGAACAGAAAAGCATGCTCAATTAGCCAATAGTACACCGAGTACGCATTGTATTAGCCAATACTGTGTACGATCTCGTCCAAGTAAACAAAGCTACCAGCGTTCGCAAATGGGCTTATCTCAATTTCAAAACGGGAATCCGCATTTTTAAAGCCAAAACCTTCATATTTATAGTTATGTTATAATGTCTTTTAGTGGGGTTTTTTTTTGCTATATTTTGCGATTAAGCAAAAATTTCGCGAGATACTGAGGGAGTGAAAGGAGAACTACGATATAGAGAGGGATCACTGTATATTTGGGCACTACTTTCGTGTAATATACTGTATATACAACAATATACAAAATTCATAATTCGGTTTGATTTTTTAGTGTCATGCTTCCTTATTTTTTTTATAAAAAGACATATTTCCATGCCTTTTCTAACTTATAGTTTATTGAAATTATCAACATTTTTTTAACTCCAAAGTACAGTTTGCACAGTATGCACATCAGAAAAAAAGTTCAAGTTGACATAAAAAAAAATATTGAACTGTGACACCTAACTGAAATGTTTGTCTAGCATTGCTCCCCTAATATATACTGATAATACTACACTTATAATAAAATTCCTGATATATTTAGCCATGGTATTTAGTTTAAATTCCTTCTATTGCGTCACAGCTGGCTCAGTGAAACTGAACAGACAGCAGACTGACATCGCGGTGAACTGGGCCGGAGGTCTTCATCACGCAAAGAAGTCTGAAGCATCTGGATTCTGCTACGTTAACGACATCGTGCTGGCCATCCTGGAGTTGCTTAAGTATGTTTCTCAGTAATTTACCTGACGTGGTGTGAAATAGAATAGAAGAGTTATCATCATTTTTTTTATCACAGGTACCACCAGAGGGTGCTATATATAGACATAGACATCCACCATGGGGATGGAGTGGAGGAGGCCTTCTACACCACAGACAGGGTTATGACCGTGTCTTTTCATAAATATGGGGAGTACTTCCCTGGAACTGGAGATCTCAGGGTAAGTCTTAGTTTTATATTCAATAAAATCCAAAATTTTTTTGTGATATTTTATACTTTACGTAATATTGACGACATGACTGTCTGCTTTTTTTAAGGATATTGGAGCAGGAAAAGGCAAGTACTACGCTGTCAACTTCCCTCTGCGAGACGGTATAGACGACGAGTCATATGAGCAAATTTTCAAACCAGTGAGTATGATAAAAAAAAAAAACAGTTCCACTCCAAATATTAATCCTACTGACATTTTTTATTCAATTTAGAAAAAAATCCTGGAAATACCCTGTAAATTTAATTGTGAATGGTCTTGGAAAGGTCTTAAAAAGACTTAAGTTTAAATTGAAAAATCCTTGGGGTACCTTGAAATAAGATTTTTTAAAATTCTGTACATGAAAACTATTAGAAATAATTTAAGAAATAAGAGCATATGAGACAATATAATTTTAAAGAATAATTTCTTGTTTTTTATAATTTAAAGTGAAACTTGTTACCAAAATTCATTTCATTTCACACTTGGACATGTTGTAATATATCACAACAAATTCAAGGTATTTTTTTTTGTTTGCTCTTAACCTACAGGTAATGGCCAAGGTGATGGAGATGTACCAGCCAAGTGCCGTGGTGCTGCAGTGTGGTGCAGACTCTCTCTCGGGCGATCGCCTCGGCTGCTTCAACCTCACCATCCGAGGTAATGAAATCATCTCTTTAAATAATAAAATCAATCAATCGATTTCATCCCTGTCGGGGATTTATTGTAGTCGTTGTTTGCCTCAGGACATGCAAAGTGTGTGGAGTACATGAAGTCTTTCAACCTGCCACTACTAATGCTGGGTGGAGGAGGATACACCATCCGCAATGTTGCCCGATGCTGGACCTACGAGACGGCAGTCGCTTTGGACACAGACATCCCTGATGGTTTGTTAAATATTTTTCATTTGTGTTTTAAAACATTAAGCCAATGTTGATGACAAAATTTAAGTTTTTTTTTTTTTTTTTTTTTTTTGGACTATTAAGCGCACCTGAATACAAGCACATACTAAATAAATAAATAAAAAAAAATACAACCATGTTGTAACATTTGATATTTAGAAAGATCTTTTTTTTTTTTTTTAGTATGTGCTTGTATTCAGGTGCGCTTAAAAGTCCAAAAAAAAAAAAAAATACAACCATGTTGTAACATTTGATATTTAGAAAGATCTTTTTTTTCTTTTTTAATTTAATAAATGTTTTTTTTTTCGACCAATGCCTGTAACACGGCTGGTTACACGTTACCGCTCAACTTTTTGCTACCGTTCTCTCTTGCGCGCGCCCTAAGCAAATATACGCACACAGACAGACGTACGCTACTAGTATAACACACAATAGCCTATCAAAAAAAAGTCACTAGCGGTATGCACTTCGTTAACCGCATCATTGTTTAAGCCGCGTGGTTCAGTGTGTGAAGAAAGTAGCGGCTTATAGTCCGGATGTTACAGTATATCAACAATCAAGGAAAAACTGATTAAAATTCATTTTTGGTTGATGTTTGTCTCAATAACTGCCGTCAGCCATTAGAAAATGGACACTGATATTCACCAATGGGGAATTATTAATACAAACTCTAATATTGCAATTACTTGTAATATCATGTTATTGTGACATCTTTATTCCAGACCACTGATCTGCTGCATCTTCTATACTTGTTCACCGAGGTCAGGGATGGTCAGACAGTTCCACAAAGGGCCGCTGTGGCCGCAGATTTTTGTTCCAACCAAGCAGCGGTTGATAAAACACGTTTAATCAACTGATCTCAGTCTTCAGACGCTCAACTTTTTGCTACCGTTCTCTCTTGCGCGCGCCCTAAGCAAATATACGCACACAGACAGACGTACGCTACTAGTATAACACACAATAGCCTATCAAAAAAAAGTCACTAGCGGTATGCACTTCGTTAACCGCATCATTGTTTAAGCCGCGTGGTTCAGTGTGTGAAGAAAGTAGCGGCTTATAGTCCGGATGTTACAGTATATCAACAATCAAGGAAAAACTGATTAAAATTCATTTTTGGTTGATGTTTGTCTCAATAACTGCCGTCAGCCATTAGAAAATGGACACTGATATTCACCAATGGGGAATTATTAATACAAACTCTAATATTGCAATTACTTGTAATATCATGTTATTGTGACATCTTTATTCCAGACCACTGATCTGCTGCATCTTCTATACTTGTTCACCGAGGTCAGGGATGGTCAGACAGTTCCACAAAGGGCCGCTGTGGCCGCAGATTTTTGTTCCAACCAAGCAGCGGTTGATAAAACACGTTTAATCAACTGATCTCAGTCTTCAGACAGCTGATTGGTCACTGTGTGCTCTTGGTTGGTTGGAACAAAAACCTGCAGCCACTCAGCCCTTTGAGGAATGGTTTGGACGTGCCTGACCGCGGGCCTACTTTTAACTCTTAGCTCACTTCTTTCTCTGATGTCTCCACTGCAGAATTGCCCTACAATGACTACTTTGAATACTTTGGGCCTGACTTCAAGCTACACATCAGCCCCTCTAACATGACCAACCAGAACACGCAGGAGTACATGGACAAGATTAAGTATGTGGAGAGATTTTCTTTAAAAGCCGTTTAAGACTTGGATTTTAACTGACAATTAACAGTGTTCTCCCATTTCATATCCTTCAAGTCGCAGTTTGGGCTTGTTTTTGGTAAAGCGGGGGTGTCAAACTTATTTTGGTTCATGGGTCACGTACAACATAATTAGATGTCAAGTGGGCCGCACCAGTACAATCATAACATAATTACTTATAAATAACAGTAAGTCTTTGTTTTCATGCAAACGAGTATATTAAGTAAATCTTAATAATACGCGATTATAATTATTTTTAAAAATTAATGAAATATCATTTTATAGACTATTTCCAGAACATGAACTTTATTTTTTTATCTTTAAAAATTCATCAAGCAGGCCCGATTGAAACCCCAAGTGGGCCGGTTTTGGCCTGCGGGCCATATGTTTGATTGAGTGTGTTTGCAGAGAATTTCATTAAAACCGATGGCTGTAAATTGTTGTCAAATTAAGGAGATCGCTCACAGCGTTCGTTTGTGTTCGTTTGATTGGCAGACAGCGGCTCTTTGAGAATCTGCGAATGTTGCCCCATGCCCCTGGGGTTCAGATGCAAGCCATCCCAGAGGACGCCATCCCAGATGACAACGTGGACGAGGACACAGAGGATCCAAACAAACGCTTATCTAGTGAGACAACCCTCCGTTTTCCATTCCTTGCCACAGTATAAAGTAAAGTAGTGTGTCAAAGACAAAAAAAAAAGTTAACGTGAGATCCACCAATCAGGCCTTTTCAGCCTGGTGTGACAGCCCTAGTATCAATACTGATACTCTATACTGCGCCGATACCAGTGTAGAATACAACATGAATATTCAGCCGAGAGAGTTTTGTCAATCACTTGTCATGTGTGGCTTCAGTTCGTGCGACGGATAAGAGGATAGCGTGTGATGAAGAGTTCTCCGACTCCGAAGACGAAGGCGAAGGAGGCAGGAGGAATGTGTCCAATCACAAAAGGGGACCTAAAAGGCCGAGAGTCGATGAAGAGAAGAAGGAAACGGAGGAGCAGAAATCTGGTGTGTATTATTGCTTACCCACAAAAATTAACAAAAAAAGTGTCGTTTTTTTTGTTCCTGAAGTGTAAAGTCTTATTTTTTTCCCCCATTTGCACAGAAATAAAAGAAGAAGAGAAAACCAAGGAGATTGGTGCTGAGAAGCCAGACTCTAAATGGTAATTCATTTCTTTATGATCTTTGTTGAAGAATTATTTGTTAATTAGCGTAGCTTGTACTCTCCCTTATATTTGTTTTCTTAAAAAAATATTTGAGTATTTTGCTTATGTGTAATTGTCCTAACTTTTACCCCATAATCTAGACCAGTCATGGGCAAACTAATATTTGAGTATTTTGCTCATGTGTAATTGGTCTGGTGTATCACTGAACAATAGCTTTAAAACTTTTACCCCATAATCTAGAACCAGTCATGGGCAAACTAAGGCCCGGGGTCCTGATGCGGCCCGTTCAGCTTTTTTTCCCCGCAATAGCCACATTTCCTCAATAGATGGCGTAGAAACTGATATTAGCATTTTAGCTTTGATGCATGACTTTATCTTAGCTCACACAAACGTTTCACCTATCTGCTCCTAACTCAGCCCCCCTGTTCAGTTTTGAGTCCGCTAGTATGGCGAGTTACTTTGAGAAAACTACCTCTGGCTTACATCTTGTGTCGCGGTTCATTTTTATTTAAATCTATTGGTTAAACTTTCAGGATCGAACATCGAAAGAAACAACTTTAGCCCGTCCAATATGATAACTAAGCCTAAACGCTCAATATCATAACAACGATGCTATTGCCTCTGCGACGGCAAACAGCGGCAGTGGCTCATTGAGTGGTGCTTTCAAAACTGGTGTATATCTTTAGCTAAAAACAAGTAATTCTGTTGTCTTACAGTGTGAAGACAGAGCAGATAAGCCCCTAAATCTGTTCTACCCCCGTCATGACCACATGGTGCTGTCCATCATCAGGAATCCTTCTCCAATCTTCTAATACAAAGATAGAGCTGGACATGAGCTGTTGTCAAAATCTTTCTATTTATTACAATTCTGTTTTGTACTTTGAAGTCTTTTGTCTCTGTGTGTAGTGGGTCTCCTGAGACATGTGAAAATGTCCAATGCAGCGTTCTTGAACTGCCGACTCGTTGAATTCCAATGTGCTTGACCTTCTGAAGGAAATTTGCTTGTTTGTTGCTTTTTTCCTTTTAATGTTTTTTTTTCCCCCGTTTTTCAAAACCCGAAGAGATCTGTCATTTAAATTTTGATATTTGCATTTGCCAATAAATGTTTTATAAATATATACACTTGCGTAAAGGTATTGTCTTTACCTGAAACACTGAAAGAAAGATTTGTGATTATTTTTATTTTCTGGTCTGTGGAAAGAATAT
>NC_024313.1:963712-972674 GCF_000523025.1 Cynoglossus semilaevis
TGTATATATATATGTATATATATATGTATATATGTGTGTGTGTGTTTTGCATTGGTTCATTTTATATTGCATGCAAATGCAATGGGTTAGAGCAGATAACATGTATATTTTTATCTGTACAAACCACTGTATGAGTTGCTGCCCCCTAGTGACTAGTGAATACACAAAGCAAGTAGAAAAGAGACTCGTTATAGACGTTATTAACGTTTATTTGTTTTTATTTGTTTTTTTTGTTTTGTTTTTTGGGTGTGCTCGCACTAAATTAGAACACACGAAGCGAAGCTTAGAAGCATTTCTTTAACAGAGTCATAAGCAAAGTTATACTCCATCTCTCGGTCAAATTGGCCAGAGTGTCTCCAGTATTTCGAAAGGAAAATAAAAAAAAAACGACAAGAGGCTTACAATAACATTTGTATTTGAGACGTTTTCTAAGTGTCATCGTAGACTGCTGGACGAAAACATTACATTGCTGTTAGAAAACAAACCCAACGCAGTATGGAAATAACAATTTATCACAGCTTGATCGTTGAGTTTTACAATGGCTCACCGTGATCTTCGAGAGTGGCATTTTTTTTTTTTTTCTTTTTACGTATGTTGGTTCTCATCTTACAAAAATAAGCGAGTGAGAGAAAAAAAAAAAAGCAAACAAACAATCAGAAGAGCTAAAAATGTAATGTGCTTTTTCAGCTCCAACGTTCATTTTGTACAATAGTCGCCTATACATTACTTACATTTTAATAAGGTCATAAAACCGATGTTACACCGTAAGGCTATACAACTTGCATTTCTACTTAAATCGCTGATTGGCAAAAAGCTAATGCAACTTTTTTTTTTGTTTTTGTTTTTTTTTTAAATGCCCCTACAATTTTTATATCTCATTCTAAAAAAATACTATAGAATCATGGAACTGGTTTCAAAACACCGCACCTTAGGGATGGTGTGGTTTGTAGGGCATTGATCTTTGCCCTTTTTTTTTTTCCTCCTACTATCTAACATTAATCAAAGCCACCCTACCCTCCCCTCCCCCATCTTATCACCCTTTTAATTTACAACTTGATCCCTATCCCCTCATACTACGGGCGTGTCCACAACCGTTTGTCAAAATTCAGTATAAAAATCCTCACACAAAATGAATACTGAAAGAAACATGGCAGGGTGTACGGTATGTATTTTTGCATCGGTTGTTCATATTTGAAGCCACCCACCTCGTACCAAATAGACTGAGGGGAGTTTTGTAAAAAAAAAAATAATAAAAAAAACAGGGCAACTTGGGGAGAAAAACATTATTAAAAGCTTTAAAAAATATCCCTGGTTGTTAGCAGGGTCTTCAGAGCCATGATCTGGCATTTTTCCACAAACAAAAATGGAAATGGAATTTGATTATCTTTTTCCTCTCTTTTTTTTTTTTTGGCCCTCGGCAACATTGAATTTTCACCGTCACCCCAAATTTATTCAGCTGCCTCAACGGCTGCTTCCTGTGAGGCAGGCGCTGTTTCCTCTAGTTTTGGTGCCTCCTCCGCTTTTGGTGCCTCCTCTGATTTCGGCGCCTCCTCTGATTTCGGCGCCTCCTCAGCTTTCGGCGCCTCCTCCGCTTTCGGCGCTTCCTCCGCTTTCGGCGCCTCCTCCGTTTTCGGCGCCTCCTCCGATATGGGCTCAGCTGGCTTCTCCTCCTCCTTTGGCTTTTCCACTGGTGCAGCCTCCTGGACAGGTTTCTCAACAGTCGCCTCTGGTTTGGCCTCTACCTCTTCCTCTTTATTCTGCTCCGCAACAGGTGCAGCGCCCTCCTCAGCATGCTGGGCCTCATCACTCTGAGCGGCCGTTTCGCCCTCTGTGCTTTGCTCCTTGGCCTCCTCATTGTTTTCGGACGCTTCTCCCGTCTCCTTTTTGTTCTTCTTGAAAGAGAAACCACTGAGCTTGAAGGACTTCTTGAAGGAGAATCGTTTCTTCTTTTTCTTGGGGGTGTCATTGCTGGCGGAAGGCGTTGCACAGTCCTCCGCTTTCGTCGCATCTTCCTCAGCAGGGACAGAAGATGCTGCGTCTCCGTTTACTTTCTCCGTGTCGTCAGCAGCAGTCTGAACCTTCTCAACTTCCTCCTGCTTGACGCTCTCCTCCGCACTGGCACTGCCGTTAGCGTGCGTCTCCTCTTTGCCATTCTCGGATGCTGCTTGAGGGGCATCTCCGTTCGCTTTTACGTGGCCATTCTCCTAAAAGACAGACATGGTGGTGGTCAACGCGGGATCACAGCTGGACACGAACACCAGAGATGGCACACACTAGCCACTGACCAAACAGAGCATCACTGTTGCCATGGAAACAGCAGTTGCCAGGGTCAAAAATCATAAAGTTTTAAGATATTTTTTTCCCAAAAACTGAAATAACATTTAAAAAACAAACTTGATTTTAGTCCTCAGACAAAGAAGCAGGTTCTGCCCTAGTGTGACAGACATCCCCCAGAATTCTCTGCAGTATTAGTAGTAGGGCCCGGGTCAGGAGCAGATGGATGGAGCGTTCGTGTAAAGTAAGATAAATGACATGTAAAAGTCATGCACAAAGGCTAAAATGCTTTTATCATTTTCTTCGCCATCTATTGGGGAAACATGGGTATTGCAGGGACTAGGCAGAAGTATAATGATAACATAAATAAATTCTATAATTTGGAAAAAAAATTTCACAGCGCAGATTAAAAACCTGAATTGACTGATCCGGCCTTAGTTTGCCCATGCCTGGCATATGCTATTCTTTAGCTATCGCCAAATCATGTAAAATGATTTGTTGAAAATATTTTTTTCTGAATTAACTACTAAACTAAACCAACTAAGATTATTACTTTTTTTAAGTTTGTGTTTTGTGTTCTAACGCATGGTTCCCCAAATTAAGTTTTCCAAGAACTGTGAGCGCAGTGCTTGGTATGGAACGCTAGGGGTCAGTGTGGAGACGCGGCATAAGCCGCGCAGCAGCTGCTCATTAAAGCAGCAGATGCTCATTAGTCCTGCACGCCGGGTTTCACATGAAAAACGAAAGAAAACCCCAAAAATTACAACCTTTTTGAATTATTCTATCAAAACAGCAAGCTACAAAACATTCCACCACATCTTCTACTGCTAATAGTAGTAATAATAAACCCAAACTACTGTTTATGGGCTTTCTTCACTGGCCTCTGCTGCTGAGTCCACCGCCACTTTCACTGTCAACACAGAAATCCCCTGGACGATGCGCAGGCTTCCGCGGCTCTAGTCAAAATGACTGGTGAAAGTATTGATTTATTTGACGAGAACAAATACAATATATCGGCAGTTCACCAATGAACCGCTTGGTTTCTCTGAAGTAGCGGCGGTCGCAGCAACAAAAGCTGCGTCCTTTTTTTTCCTCCACACCATTTTCCTCCCTCTGTAATTTAAACGATAGCTATGCTAATATTTGAGATTTTGTTTCTTCTGCACATCCGTAGCGCAGCTGTTCTGCCCTCGAACTGACCAAACGTAACGAGAAGCGGCTTATTTTAGACCGCAAAACAACCATTAACGTCACCCATCCCATTCGTGTCATTCAATTAAGTTTTCACACTCGTTATTAAAGCCTTCAACAACAGCTCGCGCGGATTACACTCCTTGCACCCACAAACATACACACACACCGCTCTGCCTGAATCCCCTGAATGGAGGGATAGATGTTTAAATATCATTTACCTGTCCGTTGGTCTTGGCGGGTGAAGCAACAGGCTCCCCGGGCTTTTCCACGGCGGTTTCAGCATTCCCAATTGTCTTAGACAAATGCGCCCCCATTGCCTTTTTTTTTTCTTTTTTCTTTTTTGCTTTTTCGGCTCCAACAAAGAAGCTCCGATCCCCCTAAAAGGCAAACAAAGGAAGTCCCAAATGCTTCTTTGTTAAAAGGCGCAGCTCTCCCCTGCTTCCTCCCGCTGACTGTGCAAAGAAAAGAGGTTCACGGGAAGAAATGTGAAACAAAGTCCGCTTTCCAAAAGAGTAGGGTGTTGCTGCTGCTGGTTATTCTTCTTTTTCTAAGAAGACAGATGAAGACTTAGGTCCCTAAAATCCCAAAACGGTGTCGGTGTGGCTGTGGGGAGCCTGCAAAATGGAGAAATCTCCCTTGTTGCTCATTAGATGCCGAGTCCAACGCCCAAGTGTAGAGATGAATGGGTGCTGCGAACAGTGACGGCTGCCAACTGACATCCGGCCAATCACAGGCGCTTCTCCATTAGTGGGCGGGAATAAAGGGGGTTAATGATCGATTGTAGTGTTGCGTTTACTGGAACTAGAAATAGTGCAACTCGTACAGATAATATTTAAGTAACGTCTTGCTAAACACAAAGATTTTTTTTAATATTTGGACTTAAGTAGTTGAAAAGTAAAACTATGAGGTTCAGTTGTTTCTTCTGTAGACTTTAATGATATACAATGCACCCTTTTTTTACATTTTTAATAATAATAATAATAACAATAATTACATTTTTAATAATAACAATAATAATAATTTGAACTAATTTAAACACACCGGAAATAAAGTTATATGACAAGCTGTGTCTAATGCGGTTGTGGCTAACTGCCTCGGCGCTTGGTCTGAGTTCAGCTATTGTCTCTAACTACTGCTATAAAGCTGTTGTTTTTTGTTTGTTTTGTCTGTGGCCATTGTTGCCTTAATAGCATACTGGTGTCAAGCAAGGGTTAGTCTTTGGTTAATACTTCTTTAATACACAAACCTTCCAGAACCTTCCAGAATGTTACTTTTCAGTCACTTCTCCAAGACGGACAAGACAAAACGAGGTTGGATTTGGCTTGCTAAAGCAGGTTTTCTGAATTTTTGTTTTATATTTACACACTTTCAAAGACATATCTTTGCAACCTATCAAGTCAACCCTGGAGGCTCTCAGGTTTTTCCGTCCTTCTCTGTAAATTCTCCATCTTTCCATAGGTTTTCCTCTGCCAATTGCATGGATACTATCAGAATGGCTTTTGTGAGTCTACCCAGCTGGACATCATTCCCAGTGCTCCATATAAAAGAAACCACACACTTGGGCTGTTCACAATAACTATAGAAAGGTGATATTCTCTCTCACAAGCAAATGTTTTTGTGTGACAGAGGGAGAGGTGGTAGCTTCCGCCAGCTTGTATAATTGCAGGTCTCCACTCCCCACTGTGCAACTGGGCCTTGGTTCCTTCTCCTGCAGCTTTGTTGCTTCCTAAGCTTCAGTCTCCTACTCTGAATGGGAGCATTTACGTAATATATTTTGGGTGTGCCTTTATGCCTACAACACAGATGGTGATTTAGGCGCGCTTCAAAGCAAACACCATGTTATGCTTATCAGTGACATCATTCTCCACATGGTAAGACTTTATTTGCATATTGCTACAGTTTACTTGCTGCTAAGGGTGAGACAGGAAGGGTTGGGATTTAAGTGCTTCTGGTCTACCTGTCTGCTGTTGTTTACAAATGACAGAGAGGGATTTAAGTGTTTAATTTTTTATTTTAAAAGTCCTTTGTTTACTTGTCAATTTGTAACGATAAAACTCAGTAAATTTCAAAATTTGAATTAAACAAGAAATTGCAACTAGGCCTTCCCGATATTAGCTTTTTGCCGTTATCCGATATGCCGACATTGTCCAAACAATTTCCAATTCCGATATCGGTATCAACCGATACCAAAACATGCAGCCGTTTTTCTTGTATTGTGATGCCCCACTAGAGGCAAGCGATTTCAGCATATCTCGTGAAACCCATCTTTAATTATTCGTTAATCTTTAAAATATTATAATAATAATTTGTTTGTTCAACAGTTGACTGTCTGATATGAATTAGTCAGTGGCGAATGATGGGTTTTGTTTTGGGTCTGTTGTAAGTTGGGCTAATTTGCATACAGCATATGTGTTTTGCATAAAGTTTATAACTGAAACCCTTCCAGACATTTCTCTAACCAGCCTAACCAGTTTTAGTAGTAGTTTTCCAATGGTGGTAAAAATGTCACCCTCAATTGTTCAACTTGAAAAAGTATGACTTCACACAAGTGATCAATTATATTTTCATAATTTGTATATTCATCACAAATCATGTTTTAATTAGTGTTCAGTTAACATCCAAACACCAGTCTAAAGTAGGGATCACTCGATCCACTACCTAGGACTGGTATTGGTCGAAATTTCAGAATTGAACATTAAAAAAACAACTATAGCCTATATCCATTCCTGCCAAAGTTCCTGCCAAACTTTTTGACATGCGGGCCACGATTGTCCTAAAATTGAACAGGGCCGGGGGCCGGACAGGAACAGATAGATGGAGCATTCATGTGAACTTTAACATAAATGATATGTTAAAGTCATGCATAAAGGCTGAAATGCTAAAATGCTTTTATCATTTTCTACGCCATCTATTGGGAAAATGTGGCTATTGCAGGGAAAAGGCAGAAGTATAATGATAATATAAATAAATTATATAATTTGGAAAAGTTTGGCGGGCCAGATTAAAAAGCTAAATGGGCCACATTCGGCCCCCTGGCCTTAGTTTGCCCATGCCTGATTTAAGATGATCTCGCTCAGTGACTTACTTTTCACCTAGCTTTGCTTAGTAGCAGTTGGTAAATCATTTCTCCTCACATGCCTGTGAATGACAATGGCTCCACAATGCAAGTAGAGCTGCTCCCCTGTTTTGTTTCGCAATTCCTCATTAGCATTTTTCTCTAAGTGGGTGACTCTGAAAAGGACAGGGGAGCCGTGCATCGCCCATGCAAGCCTTTTGTCAGTTCCCGCACTGTCACTTGATTCATTAAGGCCTGAATGGCTTTTTGATGATGCAGGACAAATTCCTGTGTGATGTTGAACCAACAGACCGCTACTGATTCAGCTAAACAAGCTTGAGGTGCATAAAATAGTGACAAGGGAATTGTCTGCGAGGCAACAAAAATAATAATTAGAAACACAACTCATTTTAGAGTTTCTAACTGAAAAATGTTTGCTTGCGTTCAAATATTTTTCTAAACCCGAATATATATACAGTATATACAATGTTCCTTCTAAAACTGCTGTTTTGAGGTAAACTGCAGTGTCTCCAACAAGACACTCTTTTTAAAGATGGCCACGGGCTTAGCGATAGGATCGTGTATAGGGGATCATTATGGCCACGCCATTATGATTCTCACCAGATTCTCACAAAGAGCCTTGGCCTCAAATTTCTTGTTATTTTTTACATGTCACTTTGGCAGCACAGTTTTTTTTTTATTCCATTGTTATTTCGATACCTCACACTGAGGAAACCTACAGTCTCACGTTCCATTGTTGTTGTTCCATTCCATTGTCTCACACTGAGGAAACCTACAGTCTCACGTTTCTTTGTTAGCCTAAAAACATCCATACAACCATCTGACACGATGCTGTGGTTACAGCTTTGTTTTGACATGATGCCCAACCACCTGGAACAGGAGTGTCCACACTTTTGCTATATAAATGACCAGGCTAAAGTGATCTACCTAGAACAGGAGTGTCCACACTTTTGCTGTTCAAATGACCAGGCTAAAGTGATCTACCTCCATCAAAAACATTAAAATATGTTTAGTAATATAAAGTGAACATACTTTATATGATTGGTTCTCAATTATTATCTCCCTCCAATACTATTGAAAAGCTTTTAATATTAGGGATGTCTGATAATATTGGCCAACCGATATTATCGTCGAAATTAGCTTACTGCACACAATAAAATGTGTCCTCTGCCTTTAGCCCAAACGGCTGCATATATCGGTATCGGTTGACATCGAAATCAGAAATTAAGTGTTTGGACAATATCAGCGTATCGGATATCGGCAAAAAGATAATATCGGACATCCCTATTTAATATGTATTTTCTTATCTGTACAAACCACTGCATGAGTTGCTGCCACCTAGTGACTGGAGGCTTGTTTATCGTTCAAGCATTACAGCAGCGGCACACTTCTGTTGAGCTAGCCTCTCAAGCTCTCAACGTCATCTAGTCCCCTGCCTTCAGGGGGCCTCGCCCCACCATTTGAGAAGTACTGCTTTATTTACACATTATGTCCTCGGGATCTGATGAAATGCATTTAGTTGTACGGCATAATTTGATTCAATCCTTGTAGTACATGGTCACTTCTACACACTACAGAATAATCTTTGTTTTTTTTTTTTGTTATTTCGATTGCACGTTTTACTACCACTCCCTTTGCGATCGACTGGTAGACCCCGATCCCAATTTACTTATTGGGCAGCCCTGACCTATAGCAACCACGACCATTCTGAGTAGCATGGCATCCGTGGTTCAAACATTTTGTAAACATTTCAGAAACCAACAAGGCTTTTTTTGAGGATGGTAACAATGCAATTTGCTTCCATCAATCCATTTAGGAAATTCTGTATCATGAGGTTCTTGGGGTTTGCAAAAAATCGGGAGCTCTACCAACCCCCCCTCCCCTTCACCCCACGCCCTTTTCCATAATTTAGTGATGACCCAGTTCTACAATGGGCCCTGGACAGCAGACCCATTTGCCCCTCCCCCATCAGTGGCCCTGACCAGGAGTAATGCGATAGCCAGAAATGTGGTAGAAGAAAAAACAATTATCTCGAAGATTAGTCCCTTAAGTGTTTTCGAGAGAATTTCCAGCCACCTCGTCTAAGAAGTTTGGATTAAAAGTATTCCTCTTAAGTCAATTTCATAGCAAACCAAATAATTAGCTTTATTGTTATATATACACAACTGAGCGAGTCTGACTGCCAAGTTTGTAGTATTGTCTGACAAAAGTAGTGAGTAACAAGAGACAGCTGTTGCCTCGCTCAGCGGGAAATCAGATTCCTCTCACTTAATATACCGACGTTTTTTCAGTCTCCGCACATCAGTTTTCTCTCATGTTAACATTCTTGGAAGTCATTTTTCTTTTTCTTAGTCTTTCTCGCCCCCCCCCCCCCAACCCCCCCCCCCCCCCACACATAACTCTCCGGCTCACCCTCTC
>NC_024313.1:972701-979868 GCF_000523025.1 Cynoglossus semilaevis
TTCGCTCTTGCTCACACACGCACACAGATATCCTTGGCCTTGGGGTCACCGGTCTGATATTTCATCTCAGTTTCCCCTCTGTGTCTAAAACAAGCTTTTCCAGTCTATCAGCCCTAATCCATGGCAACCGGAGAAATAAAGGTTCCCAAAACAAAGGCTTAAAAAAAACACATTATGTTGAGTACAAATCTCCAGAGAGTGACTGCAACTGAATACCTTTAGCTGTGTCAGGTTTTCTATAGCGAGGAGGCGCCCGCTCTCTTTTCAGCGCAGCCTGTTAATTTCAGCCAAAGGTAGCACAGCAAAACCTGTAGAAGGTGGGGTTTTATTAGCGCATCCAGGCTCATGTTCACTTGTTACAACAACGGCCATCGGAGAGTCAACGAATACTCAACGTATCGTGACTGACTATCAAGATTCAGAAGTAGAAAACTTAACATAAAAGTAAAAAGTTCCCACAATTTATTTTTTAGGATTCACTGTTAAGATAAAAAGTACTTAATTTATTTTTTAGGATTCACTGTTAAGCTTTAATTAACGCTTACTACGTTCTAACTATTGCAGTAATGCAGGGCTTCTCAAATAGTGGGGCGGGTCCCTCGGGGGGCGTGGTGAGGTGCTAAAGGGGTCAGGGGGGTGATTAGCGTGAGAGGCTCTCGATGGAATATGGCTCGCTGAACAGAAGTGTGGCGCTGCTGTAATGCTTGAACGATAAACAAGGCTGCAGTCACTAGGGGGCAGCAACTCATACAGTGGTTTTTACAGATTAAAAAATACATATTATCAGGTTCTCAATAGTATTTAAATTTACCCCCAGGTGGGGGCATCAGTGGGACAAAAGTATCGAAGCAAAAGTGGAGAGTAAGGATTACGAGATGCTGGTGATTGTTTGGGCATGGGCTGGGTAGACATAGTCTATACTAGTGATGTCAAACTCATTTTGGTTCAGGGGCCACATACAACCTGATTAGATCGATAGAAGTGGAGTTAACGACAAAGACCCCTGTCGTTAAACGAAACCTGCTAATTAGCTGAACCTTGTTTAATAGGTGTTATCAGATGGAAGGGTGGATGGATTTTACCTGCCTGTTAAATCTTGTACATCACTACAAGCCCGTCATAACCCTGTGCCGTCTTTAAACAAATACATCATTAATGGAGGAACAGCTGTACATTGAGTTGAATGAGTTGAATGAGCTTACCTTTAGAATTAAACATAACAGCAAGCACTTCCCTTATGTAGATCACTAAATTATACTGCAATGTCTCAGAACCCTAAATAATACTTTAGGTCAATGCTTTTATTGTCTTAAATCAACACACTTGTGAATGTGACCTAGATAGGTTACAGCCCTTCTGTGGATGCTATGGTGATTCTCATGTTGTCGGAAAAATGTAAAATTGAAACAGTCCCATTGTTATTGGTTTTTGGACAGCAGTCGTCTGCATTGCCGATTCAGAAGGCGGATTTCATTCACCATGGTAACACGCGACAGCTGAAATATGATTGGCTAAAATACTCGAGTATATGCAACTGACAGCGACATAGCCTAGAATGAAGCCGAGAATGAGAATGAATGATCCGAACAGACTAATCTGTGTTATTTTATAAATATTCGTGATAAATATATTGAAAAATTAGTCATAGATTCTGATATTTGTATGTGCTTTTCACAGCTAGTGCTGCTGCATTTTGTATTTTTCCTAGCAGTGTTGTCATTGTCCAAGAAATTCCTGGCTCCATTCACCAAGTGTTTTGACGTTGGCTCTAATATAACTTACATAAGCAGCCTTGGCGGACTCAGTTCCCTTGAAGCAGGATTTTAAGTGACCTTAGTGTTGCTAGGACCAGCACCCAAACATTCAGACCTTCTGACCCACAGGCTTATTACTTGTTGCTTTCACTGATGTGTCCTATAAAGGAGAATCTAAGGCTTTAGTTGACTGTGACATCCAAACATTGGCTACAGATTAAAATTCTGAAGTCAACCTTCAATAATAAAATAGTAATAGTATACATTTTTTAAAAATATATTATTATTTTATCCATGCTTTTTTTTTCCTCAATCAAACAAGTTGTTCTGGAATGCGCAATTCTTTTTATCACATGAAGAACATGCACTCAGGGCTCTGTCTGCAATCAAAATGCTGGACTGCATGTGTACTGTACACAGACCAAGTACATGTTCCAAGGGACAAGTAAAAAAAAAAAGAAAGTACAGTAAAGTTTTGATTCCTCGGAGATAATGGTTTCTTAGCCGCTGTGGTTAAAATCTCAACATTTTAATCATTACCGTATTATCCACACTATAAGTCACACTTTTTTTTTCATCCTTTGGGTCGGATTGCGACTTATACTCGGGTGCGACTTATATATTAAAATGTATGATTTCACATGTTTGTTATTTTCACACTGACAGCCGCTAGAGGGCACTCTAGGCTTGTGTACCAGTATCTGCTACTCCTGTACCACTGAAAATTTACATATTCCTTATTTCCACACTGACAGCCACTAGAGTGCCCTCTAGTGGCTGTCAGGTGCAAGTTATACTCCAGAACGACTTATAGTCCAGAAAATACAGTATAGTAGGTTTGGTAATAGTCGCATATGACGTGAGGTACAAAGTTGGTGTTAAAAGTAGTGCTACCAGGAACATACTGCAGGGACCAGTCCAAAACATTTTGTCCTTGTTTCAACAGTTACTTTGCTTTTCTCTAAATATGTCCAGTGTAAAGTTCAGCATCTCCATGTCTGCCTTCAAGCCATTAGACAGAGCCACCGTTTCTACCACATGTCATAGCAGCTCTCACCAGCAGCTCTGTTTTTAGTCTAAAGAAAAGCTAATAATTCACTTCTTCAGGTTCTCTTCTACCTGCTTTTACTGTCATCACAAAATATAAAGTCATTATTAATAAAATCATAAATAAATAATTACAAAATCATAAATCAAATAAATTATTAAATAATAAATTAATAAAAAATTGGCAGTTTCTGACTTGTCAATCTTAAAATAACAGTATTGGTAATCTGCTCTTACTCCCTCCTCATACTACTGTTCCTTCTTTTTTTTCTCCCCAAATGCTGCCACCTTTATTTTTAGTTTTCAATCTGGGCCACAGCCACAGGAGAAACTGAGTCTGGATTCAATGGAGAGTGCTTCTGGTTAAAAAGGAATACTCAAATAAACAAATGCAACATGAACCTAACAAATGTTTATATTTTATATAATTTTTTTTTTTCTGCAAGCAATTGAAATGGCACTGGTTATAAATAAAGAATCGTCCCTGGGTGGGCTCGAACCACCAACCTTTCGGTTAACAGCCGAACGCGCTAACCGATTGCGCCACAGAGACGTTTTGCGCATGTCCTGGCAATAAGGTAAATAGCATTTTCAAATGTATTCTTGAAGGAATTTTTACAATGAATTTTTAACTGTGTGGTTCATTAATATCACAAAGAGGAACTCTGCTTTTTTTTTTTTTAGTTACGAGCTAAAGTAAAAACGTTTGATATTACCTATTAAACAAGGTTCAGCAAATAGCGTCTACATATGGCAGACTGTATCTCACGGTGACTTTTCTCACTCATTTTCTGTACTGCTTTACGACTAACTGCTGCTCACTAACAATACGTTTGAATATATTATTTATACTAAAGTAATAAAGCTGTCGGTTCTGTATTTACATGTCTATAACATATACACGTTTCGTCACAGAAATTAAGTGTACCAGATTTAGCGTGAAGACTTCCGGTTAGAAACATCCCGAGCCAATGAAGTTCGGGTTAACTGAATATTAACTTGGAATTACATGAAAATGTCATGAAATGATGACCATATCCTGCAGGCACTTTAGGTGAACCCTTGTCTGAACCATATGTGTCAAACTCGAGGCCCGTGGGCCAAATGCAGCCCGCCAAGTCATTTTGCGTGGCCCACGGAAGCTTATAAAGTGTTTAATTGCCTTTTAATAAATTCCATGCTGTTGAATTTCTTAAGAGTGTAACTTTTTTAATTACACAGCAATATATAATATTTGTCATTTGAATAAATAATAATCATTAGAAACATGTATTAATAAATTATGGAGTAGATACAGCTATATAGTCTTACAGTTATAACAGGTCATTCAATGGGAACTGTATTGCCCCCCACCCCCAAGGGCCACGAATAATTCAAAACTGGCGCACCTTTGCTGTGCCCCATACATCTGTTACTTACAGTAGCAGTCATAATTATATCCCCACATCCTGATGTAAAGCAGAATGCACTAGGGCTCGTTAGAAGTCTAGCGCAAAGAACAGGAAGGGCAGCTATTTAATCAAAGTGCTGAGTGTGCAGAAAATATCTGCCCCACTTACCTCATGCTGCATATGCAACACGTATTGGAGAAAATGTGAAGCCTTTCCAAGAGTGCCCCCACGTTTTAAAAAAAAAATTGAATGTGATAAAATGTTTCTGAATGTTTAACAAACCTAGACAAACACAAAACCTGTACGCACGATTTGTTTCAAGTTTGTTGATCAGATTTTTAATATGGCTGTCAGTGATTAAAATTCATCACAACATTCAAAAAAACGTTTATTATTTTTATTATTGCTGAAACAGAAAGATAAATGACAGAAGATAGATGTGTGTGTCTGTGTCATACTTGTGACTAAGTTGCTCTTGTTGCCTGGACCAGGGCTGTTGTTCTGGTTCTTGTCTTTCACTCCTGCACAATCGCCACTTTCTCTTTCTCTTCTAGCTGCACTACGCCGAACTCTTCCCCTCTGTCACTCGAGCTGGGACCAGGGAAACTAACTTCATTCATCCCATGTCTAACATGTGTTGCAATGACAATAAAGAACCTTGAGTCCCTTGAGTCCTAATTCATATGATGGAAATATAAATGAAAGTGAAGAAAGTTGTTGACTAAGTCTGTCAAAAATTACGATTCCATAAAAAAGAAAAAAGGGGAATACTTTTAAAAATATTTTCCCTCTGTCAGTGAGTGTGGAGTATAAAATAAAGTAAGAGCTTATGTTAAATTTGCAATTGGATTTTGATTTTAAATTAGGACTCATCAAACTTAAAATAAATTGACTTCCCTGCTAAAATGTTTTTATTTCTTTTGGAAATAGCATTATTGCAGTTCATTAATAACGATTTTTTAAAATTTTCTTCAACTTGTCATCATGTCATCAAACAATGTATATATATGTACAAAAATATATTGCATCTAATTAAAATAACACATCTTCTCTGCCCACCATGAAATACTGTGGGCAATTTGTCCATAAACCCAAATAAGTCATGTTTTAAACAAAAACAAATTAAGAAAAGAAAAAAAAAAAGAAAAAAAGTAAACCTCACTACGGAAATGTTTCTTTTTTAATTAAATGTCAAATTCATTCTTGGCAATACAAAAACAATGAGGTTCATCAAACCAGCGACTATAGCTATCGTCAGCTATTGCGCATGCTCCCGGCCCACCTGATGCGGAAACTCCGGACCGTTGAGACGTGCGCAAAAGGGAATGTTCTGGAAAAAGTCATAGTGATATAAGTCATTCACATATGTCTTAATGAATGTATTTATGTCAGTAGTGTGAGTGATAGTAGTTTAAAATAGTGTGTTTCGCAATGTTTCGGGCGAGGTTTCCGTGTTGTAAGACGAGTCGTCCGGTTTTCGCACGTAGCTAACTTAGCTAGCTCCTCCCTCTAACCCTTAGGGTGCCGCGGAACAGAATTTTAAAGTTTTAAAATGCTATTAGTAAAATTGCTGGTTTTGCCATGGATTTTTTTTAAACTAGAGTTTAATGGAAATAATAAAATACCATGTATATTATGAATGCGAAATTATTTATGTGCAATATCATTTTAATCACTGTTTTTCTTGTCTTGCTTTGCAATAATGTGATTGTTAGCCATAAGTACTAACATTTCAGTGTATGTAGATAAAATACACTACATTAATAATAGTAGTAACTTTATAAAATTTATTTTTTCTTTTTTACCAGTTATACATCACAATATAAAGCCCCCCACAAGCCAAGTCCTTGTGCATTTACCTCAGCGAAGACCATGAAAAACTCGTGAAGGAATACTTGGTGAGTTAAGTTGGTGTGTCAAAGATGCAGAATATACCTCATTTACTTGCGTGATATGTAATTGATTGCAATTCATTTCACTTTTTAATAGTTGTAATGGGTGTATCTGTAATATTCTCGCACATCTCCAATTGTAAATAACAAATAAATAACAATAACAGCAAATAACAAAGTGATTTATTTATTTATTTATTTATTTATTTATTTTGCTTTCAGTCTCCTGCCAGACTCACTGGAGCGCAAATGCAAATGATTCTCATAAATCTGGATGGGCAACTGAAAACAGACTTGTGGAAGCCAGGTATGTGTTTTCATACTTACAATGCTGAGTTGTTTGTGTTTTTGTCATGCCCCCCTTGGGGACAGAAATATTTTCACACCCCCGCGAATTGAAATACTATTGACAACCTGATAACATGTATATTTTTATCCGTACAAACCATTGTATGAGTTGCTGCCACCTAGTGAGGTGGAGGATTGTTATCATTCAAGCATTACAGCTGTGGTCCACTGATGTCCATGCCATATTGCATAAGAATTCCATTGGAATTCCACGACCCCCCACCTCACCGTGCCCCACCATTTGAGAAGTACTGTCATACACGTTCATTATACACAGATTTTTACTACATGGACAGTTCTTACAAAGGCTGTTGTACACATGGGTTTTCCAAAAGATGTGGAGCAGTTGTACTTGAACATGAACACACACTGAATGCTTTTTCCACATGTTAAATAGTATAACTTCACATATAATGGGTATAGCATACTCAAAATGGAGCAATGATTTACAAGGTTAGACATATCTCCATGTTAGCAAAAGGTGTGCGAGCAACTTTACAATAATGTTTAAAACTTTCTATTTCGTTTTTTCCACAAATCCCAAAAGATAGCTTTTTAGGGTAAAAAATCTGGTAAATTATTTTACATTTGTTGACTATTAAGCCTTATATGGAGTGCCCACATTTTTCCCCATGCATTTCCACAGTATGGCATGTTGACCATAGTTTAGATTTGGTTCCTTACAATCTTTGGTCCAGAGGAATTCAGCATGTCCCTTATTGTTTCGGAAGTTTT
>NC_024313.1:979919-1006688 GCF_000523025.1 Cynoglossus semilaevis
AATATAAGTAGTAAGATAAAATGACGTTCATCCAATGAATTCTTTTTTTGACATCTACATATACAGTATGTGGAGTAACAAATGATTTGAGTTGAATTTATGAATTAACAAATATAAACAACTAATATCAGAGGTTTTTTTCAAACTCTTTAGATAACTCTCCCTTCTCTGCTCCACAAAAATCAATGTGCCATAGCACCAACATCAGACATGCATGTTTCATAATTAACCAACTATATTTGATGCAATTGCTTCAAAAAAAAAAAAAAAAAAAAAAATATATAAGCAAATATAAAAGTTGCAGTTTATACTATTTCAAAGAGGTGGAGTTACTGTAATGCTAACAGTCACAACCATGTCAGATGTAACACGGATGTGTTACCATTTCATCCGTATTACACTCAACGAGAACATGAATTGAGATTAATTCATACGTTTGAGTGTTGTAATGTCCTTGCATTCCTTTATTATGACTTCAACATTGGACTTCTAACTGCACAATGAGGCCATAAATTCAGATGTTTTTTTCTCTTACTTTTTGTCCAGCTGCCCATGTCCATGGAGATAATGGGTTTTACACTTGCACTCTGTCCGTGTGGATTTATGACCACATGGAATAGTGATGGAGTGGAATCTTAGAGTTTCGGCTTTTCACCGTCTGCTACAGTATTCAGGCTTGATTTGGGATTTTAGTTAACTTTTGCATATACTGACTTGCTGTGGAATTTCACACGTTTGTGGACATTTTGAACATTTTCATTTGTGAATCATAACCAGGATCTTAAAAATGATGGTACTAGGAGAGATGTTAAATCTGTCGATGATGAATTACGCTTTTGACGACAACTCTGCACCTGATCAACTGTAAATACCTCATTATCTGTTTATTTATACAGTGTTCCCTCTCTATATCACGGTTCCCCATTCGCTTCCTCAGTACATTGTGAATTCTTTTTAATCAGAATTCGCTCCCTGAGTACATTGTGAATTCTTTTTAATCAGATCATGGAAATATGAGGGATGAATATATATATGAATATATGGAGATAAGCGCATTTGCAAACAATCGCTGGTAGCTTTGTTTACCTAGACGAGATCATACACGCCATACTATTGGCTAATACATTGCGTACCCGGTTTACTATTGGCTAATTGACCATGCTCTTCGGTTCCTCACGCGGATTGGCTCATGCATCGTAGCATCTCTCAGCATCTCCCTTTGTCTGTTGGCCACTCTCTCGTTCACTTCGTTCTGCGTCGCCATTATACAACTTTACTTACATATAATTTTGTGGGAAAGGCTAATACAGTCTAGGGAGGGTTGATAACAGTGTGGGGGGAGGTTCGTAAAGGGTAAATATATACGTAAATAATATAATAACTATCTCGCATCTACTTCGCTATTTTTTCCATTTCGTGGTGGGTCTTGGAACGCAACTACCGCGATAGGAGAGGGATCACTGTATCTCTTGTTGAAATGTAACTGTCAAACTACACACGGAGCCCTTATTGCACTGGTGTGATATGAGACTAAAAGCTGAAATAAATATTAGAGGTAAATGACTTAAATGAATACGATGATGGAGCAGAACCGTTTTCAGTATTACTGTTGTGATGATGAACTTGGTGCGTGCATGTTTTGGGTGTGCTGCTGCCGTCACATGGAGCTCAACTGCATGTATGCCTCGCGAGTGATGCTGCCAGGTTCCTGTTGATTCTGACTTGTTGACCTCTCCATCACAGAAGGAATGGCAATAAACACTGACTTTTCATTTGTGATGACTCAGGGCCTCCTGGCAGTTCGTGAAGGTTTTTTTAGATGGAAAAATTCCTGATGACACACGCATCCTAAAAACTTCATTTATAGCCAAAATACTTTAAGACTATAATTATTAAAAAAAAAAACATTTTCCATCAAATCCAAGAATATCCAGAATACTCTTTATCAGGCAGCAAAGAAGACGGTGGATTTCATAGAGTGGAGGTAGATTTAGAAGCTAAGTATAATAGTGTAAATATATATGTATATCACATTTGGGACCTTTCTAGGGACAGCTAACAGATAGCCTTAGACAGATGCCATTTCTTTAGAATTATCTGTTCTCCAGGCAACCACAAGGGTGAAAAGGTGAATGTATTGAGAAAATTGGACTTTTGGAGTTTTTTGTTTACTTCAACATATGCAAGCACACGTATCATACCTACTGTAACTATCATATAGAATTATATATATATCATATAGAGACACATTTTGACAGATTTTGTATTTGCTCTCAAGCCATCAATTGGCTGAAAATAAAAACAAAATCATTAAATTCATTAGCATTGTTAGCGACAGCTAAGCCAGCTTCATAATATGCCTTTGTAAAGTAGTTTGCTATTTATTCTGGGACAGATTCCTGTCCAGCTTCATACTATGCCTTCTTAAAGTTGCTATTTATTCTGGGACAGATTCCTGGTTGCCTTGAATTTACAATCTCAGATATCATTTGCTGAAAGGTTACCAAGAAGTTGCTTGCATTGCAATAGTTTTTGCACTTTCTGTTTTTTAAGCATTCCTGGACTGGAATTGCTGCAAACGATTAAAAACGTTAGCTATTTTCACAGAATAAATCAGAAATTGATTTGTTGGCCATTTTTTTTAAATGCACTCCAGCAAGATTTTAGAATTTAGCATAAGATGCCACTTAGTGGATAATGATGCTTTGCTTTAGCAATCTGTGACACATATAATGCAAGTAAGGTAGAGTGGGCCTCCGATGCAGATCCTTACGTGCAACGTGTACTGTGTGGAGAACAGCATTGAGTTTGTGTCAATTAAGGAAGCAATTACAAAGTCCCAAAATACCGCCTTAACTGGATGAAGCTTAACCCCTAACCCTAAGTCTTGATATTAAGACTTTAATCCTCCATCAATCATGGTGCCATTTTTTAACATCTTTGTTTTTCCATTCCATAGAAAATCAAAGGGAGGGTCAGAATGTTGTTTGATAATCTGTGTGGGTTGAAGTGTGTTTATGCGTTTTTATGTGTGGGGTGCTCGTATCTGAGCCGCGGCGGTGACAGAACACTAATCCAGAACAGATTCAGAGATCATGTTGCCCCGAAATGTACGTCTGGCTGCTCCATTTCTTCCAGTTTAAATATATTGCCCTAGTTCTTAAGGAAAAAGAAATGTCCAAGAAAAAATATTTTAAAGAAAACATTTTTTTTTATTGTTGTTTTTTTGTAAATCTTGGCAACCTAATTTAATGGCCATTTTGAATACCTACATTTGTAATGGTGGAGTCTAAAGTAGCATTGATATTTACATCCAACATCACTGGTTGAAATCATCACTATGTAAGAAAAGCAGTAGTGTAATTTGGGGCTTTAAGAGAGCCTGCAGACATTATCAATTTTGTTCAGAAGAGCAGATGGAAAGAATGGTCTTTAAAAAATAGTCTAATTAATAAAAAGTCTGTGACTATCTGATTTTTTAATGAGATAGTTAAAAGTATTTGTACAATGATTTCTCCGTGGACTATGCATGTGCACTTTGACTTAATACTTTGCATAGCACGGAACAATAAACAATACCATTCTTGTCGTGTGAAATCCACATTGCAGGAAATGGTCAGAGGCGCAGCATGTGTCGCCCTTTGCATCATGGGAATTCATTTCAGTCTTTAATAGTGTCAAGGCTTTTATCATTTGTGCACATTTACTTGCTCTGCATGCTTTTGGCTTTGCTCATGTCATTGCAGCGCTATTTGTGCCATGCAGAATGGAAGGAGTCAAAGCTAACGCTCTCTATAATTGACAGTATACATTGAGAACGGGAGCACAATGATAGCGCTGTGCTTTTTTTTTTATTTAAAGACTGAACACATGGACCAGTGTCGATGTCCGGTTCTGAGGTTTTGCCCTCTGCAAATGTACTTTTGTACCAGCTCTACACAAAATAGCCTCACATCATGTCAAGTAAGGCTGTGTACAATGGGCAATTATGCTGTGATGCGAACACTCATACCATTCGGATTCCTTAGGAGTGACAGAAAGATTTGTCATTCCTAGAGTCTTGGGGCTTTGTTTGATTTTGGTTACTGATCCGATTAGATTTATGTGGCCCGTGGGACACACATGAAGACACAACAGCTGCACACAGACGTACATAACTGGGCCATGGAACAGAAGTAATTCATCTATGGACTACAGGTGTTCTACTGTACAAATACCATCAAATCAGGTCATCTTTTAACTCTCTTGCACAGTAAAGCATAAAGCAGCAACAGAAAAAAACTAAAAGCAGAGCTTGCAATGCAAGACAAGCATTGATGCGATTTCGTATTGGAGTAATTCGGGCAATGTGTGTGCCGATTTTCCACCTTTTTATTTACAATCCCACTTTATCATTTTAATGCAAAACATGGTAAAATACATTACATGTATTATCTATAATTACTAGAGCCTGGCACATTAATGCGTTATTGAATAAATTAATGGATCGCAGACTCTCTGAAGTCCACAAAAAATATTCCAGTCATCACAATTATAGTTCTTAGTGGATTTCTTTTTAAATTTTCTCAAATTTCTATGTCATTGATCCTTCAGTCCTAATTATACTTAGTTTTAAATGGTCTGAAGCATTCAGGCAACCTCAAGCCCACTGTAATTTAGGTAATATTAATTGACCAAATATGTATGCACAGTGATCCCTCTCCTATTACGGTAGTTGCGTTCCAAGACCCACCACGAAATGAGAAAAATCGCAAAGTAGAGGCGATATAGTTATTATAGACTGTATTAGCCTTTTCCACACAATTCTATGCACAGTAATTTTTTTATTATAGACTGTATTAGCCTTTCCCACACAATTCCATGCACAGTAGAGTTGTATAATGGCGACGCAGAGCAGTGAACGAGAATGGCCCGAGAGAGCATGCTCAGTTAGCCAGTACTACAACGAGTTATGCATTGTATTAGCCAATAGTATGCTGTGTACGATCTCGTCTAGGTAAACCAAGCTACCAGCGATCGTTCGCAAATGCGCTTATCTCAATTTCAAAACGAGAATCCACATTTCTAAAGCCAAAACTTTGGTATGTATAATTATCTTTAATTTTTTATTTTTTTTGCTATATTTTGCGAGATCTGAATATTAGACATAGAAAAAAAAACACTACTCTGTACCTTTTGGCCTTAAGTAATTCCCTTTGTTGTTCCTAATGCTTATCTTTCTCCTGCCTCGATGTTGTGGCGATGCTGTTACGAGGCAGAAGAATTCAATTATAGATCGCTGCAGTGAGGGACCTAGATGCACGTGTCTTCTCCACCATGCCCTGTCATTACTGATAAAACAGGGCTGGGTGACAAGTTAATGACCAGTTCCATAGTGTGACTCATTTACTGGCAAGCGCTCTTCATCCTGGGCAACACAGCTGATAATGACCAGTGCTAAATGTGTACCAGAGAGCTAGACTTTGATCATATCTTTTCAGGCAAACATTTCAGATCACATTTTCCATACAGTACAAACATAAATTAACTGGTAAAAAAAAAAAGATTTAACCTTATTCAGGAAAAATAGTGGGTTAATATATTGGTCCGTGGTATTGAATGTTACATACGAAAACATCCACATCTAATGACAGTAATCGGAATTCACAGAAAGAACCCCCTGAAACGCACATGGACACTTGATGCTTCAAATTAAAGGGTGTATCTGGTGATTTTCAACAGGACTAATCAGCTAGAAAAGAGCAAATATAGCCATTACCATGGCAGGTGAGTGCTAACAGCCTGTTCGAAGAGCGCAACAAACTCAGTGAACTTGTTAGTGTGTAGTGTTTCTCCTCACAGCATTCCCTTGAAATACAGTAAGCCTGAGGAGCTCTGATCATTTTCAGAAAATGATTTGATTGCGTTGTTGAATTTACTTTGCTTTTATTTGGTAAGTTCTGGCGTGACAGTGTAGTCTGTCTGACTGAGGGTGGATGCAGGCAACTCAAAAACAACACCAAATTTGGATGTTAACAAAGCTAAGCTAACTAACCAACCTAACAACGAATCTAATCAATGCTCGCCAACATGAAAGGTGATATCTGTGGAAAAATCCACTTGCTCCCCTCGGGGCTGTTCAAAAATATATCTGTGAAACAAGAGTTAGAGACTAACCTATAACAGCATTTGGATATACTGTAGCCACGAGGAATGTGCACAGGCCCTGGAGCAAACACAGAGAACTGCAACTAGACAATTGCGCTGCATGATACCGTAAGAACTCCGAGCGAACAGGTGAACCTTTTGACAACGTGAAGACCTAGAGCAGTGATTCCCAGCCTTTCTGGTGATCCCAGAGACATTTTAGAAGCTGTCCTGTGTGTAGTCACGTGGTCGCGTTCAAACAAGACACGCTAGATCACTTTGCGTTTTATTTGAGCTTGATTTATATTCATTAAAGTCAAAGAACACAGTTGTTTTGTGTGTATGTTTTTAATCATAAATAAAACAAATAGAAACCAGGTTAAAATGATTTTTATCAGTAATTTTATCAACATCCAACAAAGATTAGGTGAATTTTGTCTGAATCCAAATTGGTTTCATCTCATTACGAAAGACAAACTCTGGGTGTGTCAATGTCAACCCTCTGGACGACAAGTGGAAAATATTTGCACAACTTGTCAATATTTATGCTACTTTATCATACTTATATTTACCAGCATTCTCTTTGCAATCCACTGCTATATTGCGATGTACTTATTGGACACCACTGGTATATGGTCACTACTGCTAGATCTCAAGCTACATGTTGGGCATCTCCATGAAAAAACAGATCCACTACCGATCTATTTCTTAACATCTACTTTCTAGTGTCGTACAGAGACTTGAAGTCTCCATCAAAGTAGGCTTTTGGGAATTTCCAGACATTTTGCAGGCTCGGCTGTGGCCATCTGCATCCTGAGTGACTGCTTCTTCTCCATCATGAGCTCATATGTCTCCATTGTTCTCTGGCAGCTACTGATTCAGCCCCAGGGATCAGAATCCCCTGGACTCTTCTGTAGGCTTTGTAATTCTTTGCTGCATCTGCGATTTGAAAAATATGACAAAAAAGTGTTACTTGCAAAAAAGTATATAGCATAACTTGCGTCTCCCTCGTTCTTGTCCTTAACTCCCAGTCAAATGAACTCTGCGTATTTTGGTGATATCCTCTTGTCGTTGGATCGAATGAAAGCCAAGATAAAAACCGAGATATTATCACAAGTGCACATCACATACTGTACATAGTCATTGGTGTTTTTGTGCAGACACAGTTTGTTTCCAGTCCAACTACTCACTAAGTCACTAAATGGCAAACTCTGAAGCCAGACCCATAAATTATCTATTCTTTTTAGGTCATCCTCATCGTCTATCCCCTTAAATTCTAAGGTCATGTGGGTGGCAGGAGTCACATTTTCTGCCTGGAGGTTCCTTTCTTTTTTTTTTTCTTTCAGTTTGTAAGTCCAAAAGCTTCGCAACTGAACTAATTCGTTTATATAGAAATGTTTTTGGACAGCAGCTTGAGGAAATGCCTCTGCATGGACAGCTTTCAACAAATTTTTAACTGCCCCTCCACATTTTTCAACAGCACTCCTCTTTCTCTGTAATTATAATGGATGAGCGCCAACAAACTCAGGTCCTGCATGGGAATGTCAGTCGGTTTCCCAGGAGTTTGGTGTAATTTAGAGACAGGGATCTGCCAATACTAATCTTTGTCCTCAGATAACACCATAAAAGAAAAGGTAAAGCAGTGTTCATTCGTCTCAGTTTTACATCCCTGGGACTCATCTGAAAAACTGCTGTGCTCTAGGCTCTGTTGGGCACATGTGTGTTCTCTTCTTTTCCAATTTGGCAGGTCATTTGTAGACGTGGCTGCTGAAAACCATGACACAGGCAGAATTTAGACTCTTGACTAAGGGACACATTCAGATCATCATTAGATGAATGTACAGTTGTTGCAGCCTCCAGAGTTTGACAAATCTCAAGTTTTTTCAGAACTTCCACAGTACTCAAGGGTAGAGGACCTGCTACATCGTTTTGTGTATTTATGTTGCAGTCTTTTCAATATTTCTGGTTAAAACACTAGACCGTTCAATACCTACCAATCCTGTTTATCTCACATCTTGGGCTGTTTTAAATTTCAGCCCCTTGTGTGATTGATTTTAACACATATGCTCACAGTTTCCATGATCTTCCGTTTCCCTCCAGGCTACAGCCACGAATCTCAATCTCATCAAATTTCATTATCCGGGCTATCCTCTTGTTACGGTTTAATTAGCCTTGCTAGCTGTGTCAAGGTTTAAGAGGTTCATGTAACGCTATGTGAACGTCTCCAGTAATGACATTTCTGTGCTTGTAAGGTGTTGTGTTTTAAGATTTAAGAGCATAATAATTGTATCTATGTATTACCTATATTCTGTATTCTGAAAGGGTTTCAGAATCAATGGATTGGGCGATTGGAACCCAGAATAAATGGCAATGAGATTGGTTCTTTTTAACCAATCAGATTTTGAGTTGGCAGTGAGACCTTGTAGCAGATGTACAGTGACATTGGCATACTGAGTGATTTGAATGGATGGTCAAAGAACGTACAGTCTTGAATCTAGCAAACAGCATTTAGAAACTTGTACGCCTAAAAAATTCTCTGCGTCCACTGCTCCACCGTTCCACGGTTGAGCGGACATTTTCCGCCGGAAGTGATTTAAACGGCCAAAAATACAACAGACTATGTCTGGAGGATAGTTGAGATTTTCGGACCACGGAAACTATCATTGATAATAATGTCATTACAACCAACATACGATTGTTTTTGACAATAGCGGTCTTAGCCTCTCATGATTGGTTTGCAATGAAAAGTTAGTTATGTTCGCTTGTAGTAGTTTTTATTGAATTTTAGTATACAGTGGAACCTCAAGATACGAGTGTCTCGACATACGAGTATTTCGAGATACGAGTAAGCAAAATTTAGAGTAAAGATTTGAGATACAAGCACACTGTATGTGCAACTCACTTCCTCCTCCTCCTCCACACATCCTGCCATTAGCCGTTACTGTATCTTCTGTCTCGAAGGTAAGAACTCATAATGGAATTGGCTGGAATGGATTCATTTTTTTCTGTCATTTCTTATGGGAAAAAAGTGATTCGAGATACGAGTACCTCGAGTTACGGGCTCGGTCCTGGAACGGGTTATGTTTGTATGTCGAGGTTGCACTGTAGTTTTGTTTTCCTCATTTACCCAGCACTGGAGGTCTACATCCAACTCTTTGTTTTGTGATTATTGTCAAGTTGTTCAAGGAAATTACTTTTACAACTGCTACAGATACACTAGCTACTGCAGTAGGCAAATGTGTGTGAAATGTGTGTGGTAGGCAAACAGTGTCTGCAGTTTGCCTACCAAATCTCAGCACAGCCGCTCTAGGTCTTTAGTGTGCTGACAAGTTTGGAAAAACAAAACAATATTCTGACTTGACATCTGCAGTCTGTTTAGCGTGACAGGCCACTCTGTTTACACTTGGAAGGGGAAAGAAATGATAAGTGTACCCAGAGTCAGAAAATGTGCTTGCTGATTGCTATCGCACGTGTCCCATATAGATTGTAAGTAGAGGAATGCCTATGGTTTTTAATGTTAAATGGTAGCAGCTGTTTCTTAGGTATGTGCTTGAAGGAGGTCGAGGCAGAGCACATTCTGCTCTCATTTCCTCTGGGCCACAGCCTTGAAAGGGGAACACTTCAAATGGATGCAGTTTCCCATCACACGCCAAACAATTCAGTCAAACAGTCCTTGCGAAACTCCCGCATGTTATCATGGAGACGCCCCGTTTATGTTGAGCACCAGGGTGCATTACATTGACAACTAAATTATCAAAAGTTTTCAGGATTCAGATTGATTAAAGTCTTCCAAAAACAGATTTTTTTTTCTGACCCTGCTGGCCTTGTGACCTTGTCTGTTCCTGGTAAATGGCTCTGTGGGTGGTCCTTACTGTCTTTAATTGAAGCTACACTGGAGCCACATAGTGTCAGATGTGGTTGGTGAGCTTGCCCTAAAGCAAGATTTAGTTCAAGCCCTGGCCTTTTTGAAAGGTGTTTGCATGTGCTCCCTGTGCATTTGTGTGTGTCGGGACGAGGGGTGGGAGGGATACATGTCTCAGGACTAGGGTTGTCACGATACCAGAATTTCAGTATTCGATACCAATACATGTGGATTTCCACCATTCTCGATACTTATCCGATACGGTGACAAAATCTAAAAACAGAACCCATGTACTTTAAAAAAAACAGTTTCTAACTGTTAAGTATTTAATAATTAGCATAGCGAGTATTAGAAGTGCACCTCTACAAACGTGGTGAGCTAGCTCTCAAGCCCAAATAATGGACTAGTTGATAGGAAATTGAAAATCACTCACCAGGCAGAGTTTGCATGTCGTTTTTTGTGGACGTAAATACTCCTAATTCATCTGCCTCCACTTGCAGATTATCTCCCATCACGACCCCTACTACCTGGCTCATCGATAAGCCGAGGTTTTGTATTTTCACTGCATTGAATTAATGATCAGCTGCTTGACCGTTTGGTCTAAGTAGCAGCCTAATTGCTTGACCCCAAACCCCAATCTAACCAGTGCCTTAGCTAGCAAGTTGTGTTTTTACCAATGTTTAACCAGTGCCTTAGCTAGCAAGTTGTTTTTTTATTATTAGTTATATTGTTTTGTATAAGTATTTTATAAAACAATTTACAACATAATCCTTTTTGATGTTATTTGAAAAAAAAATATACTTAAAGTTCAGGTATCAGGTTGAATCTTTAAAGTTATAAATACACACTTTGGCACTGTGGACTGATTCCATTAAGTTACAATACTGAAATAATATTACAATAATATACTTAAAGCTCAGGTATTAGGTTGACTCTTTAAAGTTATAAATACTGTACACACTTTGGCACTGTGGACTGACACCATTAACTTACAATACTGAAATAATATTACAATAATGCAGTCCAAGCACACATTTTGAACACAGTACTCGCACATAGTTTTGCCCTCAGGCTGATCAACTTACCAGCATCTGAGCTTGTACGCCTCGGAAATGTCTGGGTTGATCATCAGGCTATTGCTGAAGGACACAGAGAAGGACCGACCTCCAGAGTCAGACGGCATAGCTCACTTAATGGCTGCAATGGGCAGACCAGACCCATCAAACTTCTCGGTTTATGTATAAATTTATTGTATTTACTGTTTTATGTATTTTACGAATATACAGCATAGAGGGGCAATGGCGGCTTAGTGGTTAAGGCAGCGTACTTGTGTCCAAAAGGCTTCAGGTTCAAGTCCACAAGCTGCCAAGTTACTACTGAGGTGCTCTGATCATGGCACTGTCATGTGCTTAAAGTTGCCCACTGTTCACTTTGGTGATGGGTTAAAAGCAGAGGTCACGTTTGGTTGTGTGCCTACCATACAGACAAAGTCATTTTTAAGGACAAACTTAAATTCAGATTGAGGATCTTTCCTGCTTCTCCTACACCAGATGAACAGTTTTTTATTCTTTATTTATTAATTCATTTATCATTTCTTTTGGAAATAACAAGGTTAACTTTGGTCAACTTTAACTACGTGAAGTCCAACTTTACTCAGAACGCAGTAACAGGCAGGCAGAAGCGTTATTAGCACTAAAGCCAGAAGTATTTTTTGCATTTGTTTTGGTGCTTTGGAACATTTGGCCCTTTTTTGATGGGTTCATGTGGGTTTTGATTGCATGGTATACGACGTGTTCCTGGTCTTCTAGCTGGTACGCAACTTAATTGGTTAAGTTAAGTTTACGCAAACTTAACTTACGCGAATGTATTTCCGATTTTGGCCTACACAAATAAAATAGATTTGAATTGACTAATCAGTTAATAGACATAGTGATAATTGGAGATACTCTTTAGAATATTTTCTAGTATGAAACCTTACCATGCTTTCAGGTGTTACGCCTGTGTTTGGGTAGAATGCTACCCCAGGAATTGAGCCCCTGTCATTTCCTTCCATTGGGTTGTGGGGAGATGAGACTATTGTACGTGTTTTCATCATATTTTTAAATAATTCCCTTAAGTATTGTAATAATTTACCTTAGTTTTTATCATTCCTTCCTTCTATAGTTAGTCCGCCTTTTTCTCAGCTTTGTTTGCCTGTTCAACTAAAATCTGTTTGTTTGTCTCTTTGTTTGCATTCTATTGACACCTAACAACACCAACCAGTGTGTCATGATCAAAACAGATCAAAACTAGGCCCGCTGTTAACACTTAATTGCCCATTACCCCCTTACATTTTAGGGCTTCATACGATCTAGGCTACGACAAACTACATGACTCTAAGAGTTGTTCAGATAAAGACAGCGCTCGAGGGTGCCAGGATAAATGAGTAAAATGTTGTGAAATTTGATGAAATTACTAGTGATGTTTCATGTTGGGTCCTTGCGGGTACGTGCTGTGGGTGTTATAGGTTGGTAGGTTTGCTGACAGGAAGTGAAAACGCTCCGTCTCCACATTCCTCTAACAGATGTTTGACAGAGAAAATATTTTAACAGCTGGAGAGGGGAGCGGAGGCAAAATGTATGTTTCGTGAAACATCACATGGCAGTTGGGGGTAAAGACTGGAAGTGGGAGACTAAAAATCAACATAATATTTTCCTTAATGAGTCAAGTGAACGTTTTTCAGCTGGTACGGGATATTCACTATGGGTTGAACTCTAAAATTAAAAATTAAGTGCCTAAGTCGTTTTGATAGAAATTGTATCCTTAGCTCACTCTAAGTAGATAGGAAACCGGCATCTGGTCTATATCTTTGTGGTGAAGACAGCAATAGGCTATATAGAAAAACTAATATATTTATATTGTTCATGGAAAGTGTTGACTGTATCACCATCTTTAATGTTCTTTCCGGCTAGAAGGCTATTGTTAGCTTGTTAGCTAACGTATACTTAGCTAGACATGACATGAGCTAAAAAGACAGAAGTTGGCCTCCACACTGGAGTTTGGCTTCTTGTAACCGTTAGCCGTACTTCGTATGATTTCTCCTTATATCAGTGGTTTTTAACCTTGTTGGAAGTACTGAATCCTACCAGTTTCACATGCGCACTCACCGAACTCTTCGGTGAACAATAGTGGTTGACCAACTGTTGTTGGTTTGGACGATGATGGTTGGGATGATCTGATCTACTAACTTAATATGTAAGGAATCCGCTATGTCATTAACCCAACATCTACAACAGGAGCTGTGCTGAAACATTTTCAAAACATGAATATCATCTCTGATGTCAAATGTTTTGAACAGGGTCAAAAGTAGAGTTCCAGTCATGAGTAGGGTTCCCCCTATTGACATTTTACTAAACTTTATTAATGCAGTGACACAAACATTGTGACACAATTTAGCTGCTTTTTTTTTTTACTGCTAATGATGTAATTCAGACTGTTCCCTAAGATCAAATGATGAAAATCACATAAAATTGTTGTTTTTTTTTTTTTCGAAAATCACATAAAATTGTTTTTTTTTTTGTTTTTTTCAAATTCAGCTAAAATGGATATTTGATTACAAGAAAAAAACAACAGAAAACTAGGTTATAGACAAGAATCACTTGCAGATAAATCATCCAGCTTTCTCGGGAAAACCGATCCTCTCAGGTGACTGAACACAGATCAGATTCAACCTCACGTGGAAAAGTAATATAACATGTGCACTTGTTTTCACATCGTACAAAGCCTTACACAATACAATATGCTTCTCTTTTGATCGGCTCCGCTACAGAAACATCCCATACGAGAGCAGTGCCAAGATAGACATCTGTAGTTTTTCTTTTCTACTACTTCTGTTTTCAAACGAAATTGTCAGGGTTCATATTCTGCAGAAACTATGGAACAAAAGAGGAAGAGAGCCTATGTCCACTGCTATTACTCTTCCTATTTCATTATTCCGTTGCCGGGCCAGCTGCTACAATGCGGTGACATCCTTTCTTTAAGCTGCGAACAACACTGCCCTCTAGAGCATCTATCGTTGTCATTGCATCCTGCCTGGTATTTAGTCTTCACCTCCATTTGACTGACTCACTGAAAATCTGTTCTTCGCACTTTGGTTATGCTGTTAAATACAACTGTTAGAGACAACTGTTACAATACAACGACTACCCTGTCATTTGATACAACAGCTGCTCTGACTGGCACAATACTGTGTATTCTTGACTATCACAGCTTACACGTACACTGCTACTGTTGTTATTAACTTTAAAAGAAATCTCTCCCGTTCTCAGTGGTGTTCTGTTAGTTGTATATATTTCAGCTTTATTATATTACATTACATATGATTATTATTAGGGATGTTCGTCCAAACACATAATTTACTATTCCGATATTAACAATATATATGCAGGTTTAAAGACAGAGGACACATTTCATTGTGTGCAGTGTCACAATGACAGTAATTTACTTTCATTTCAAAACAACTTTTATGTCACATCATTTGAGCGAGACCGAGGAATTGCGTCATCGGGTTTTTTATTATCGGATGAAAAACCATCATCAATCAATATCGGCTGATATAATCGGTTTGTTGTGATTATAGGACATTCTTAATTATTATCTACTGAAGTTATTTGATGAATATGTTTTCCATATCACTATTTTTAATATTGAGTTACCTCCTTTATTATTTTTACTGATTAACTACAGTATATCAATTTATAGTGCGTTGCGGCTTTGCTTTGTCTTTTACTGCACCACGCTGCTGTGACACAATTGAATTTTTTTTTTTGGATCCATAAAGCAAGTCAGTCAGTCCGTCCCTCCATCCATGCATCTGTCTAACTGTCTAGGTCCACTCTAACACTTCTCTCCCTCTGGGGACACCATCGAACATTTCATCTAGGTCAGGCATGGGCAAACTAAGGCCCGGGGGCCGGATGTGGACCGTTCAGCTTTTTAATGTGCCCCGCCAAACTTTTCCGAATTATATAATTTATCTACATCAGCATTATACATTAGTCCCTCGCTGTTTCGTGGTTCATCTTTCGTGGATTCACGACTTTGCAATTTTTGAGACTGTATATATAAAATATACTGTATTCCGGATTTGGATCTGCAAGAGATGTCACAGGAATGGGACCAATATTGCAACAAAATCAACAACGTCATGACTGCCTACAAGCTACTCTTCGACTGGATAAAGAAGCAGCGGAAGCAACTGCCGATCACAATGTTCGGCAGCCTCGCAAAAAAGAGCTGGTTTGTGCTACTACTAGGGATACACCTTCGGACACCGTGGAAGAGGTGCCCCAAGAAATGGCACCACCCTCTAAAGAGATGTAAAATCAGTCATCGACTGCGCAGTAAAAGTCATCCTCACCTTCCTCATCATCATTTTACTGCGCATAAATATGGAGTCACTACTTCGTGGAAATTCAGTTCTCGTGGAAGGCCTTGGAACCTATCTACCGCGATAAACAAGGAACCACTGTACTTCTGCCTTTTTTTTTGCAATAGCCAAATTTCCCCTATAGATGGCGTAGAAAATAATAAAAGCATCATGACTTTTACATGTCATGTTTTCATGTCATTAATCTTGGTTCACACGAACTCGCCATCTATCCGCTCCTGATCCGGCCCCCTCCCCCATTCAATTTTAGGACGAGTCAAAATTTTTATTTTGACATCCTACTTGTGGTTCACATGGACAGACTACATTCAACTTCTAGCTCCAAGGGCATGACCTCGTCTGAAACTTTATTCATATACATAACACTCCCGCGCCATCTGTTCTCTCAGAATGATCCTTACTCTTTTTCTATTCTTATCTACACCATGATAAAACAGTTTGGACCCACCTCTGATGTCCTTGACTTGCCTCCCTTCTTTCTAGTTCTCTCTCCACATAACATGTTGCCCAGTACATTTTAATAATGTCATGGCCACACAGTCGATGTTAATTACTCTTAATTTACAGCATCAAGTCGTTGCCGTTGAACGCCCTGATTCTGATGGCCTTCCTATTTGGATTTGTCTTGCTCTTTAGGTGTCCATGTGGGTTTTGTCTCTCTATCCCAGACTACAGACTAATTGGGTGTTCTCAAAAAGTATTTAGGTTATTGAAAAAACTTTCCTGTTTAGAAAAATCATGTTTATGCAAAGGAAGCCAGCCTTAAGTGTGGCGTGATGAATTAAGGGGAGGGTCTGTTTGTAGCTTGTCATGTGATGGAGGCTATACAGTAGTGTTCTCTGGTATGTGTGTAGTGTAAGGTGACACCGGGTGGACTTCTGACCTGCACAGCTTATTCTCTCTAAGTAAAGGCCTCTCTTCCCCGAACTGCTTTACATATAGAAAAAAAAATGGAGCGGTTTAATTGAAAATAAATTGAATTAACTTTTTCTTTGTAGTTTAGGGGGAAAAAACTAACGCAGACGCGATAGGTTTGGCAGTTATGATAATATTGGTTATTGTTCTGGATATGGTTCCCTTCAGAGGGAGTGACATCGTTGTTTGTACCTTGTCACAATTTGTAGGGACGATTAGCATTCTTTTTCTTAATCCACAGAGCATACAGATTCCATCATTCCGACGTTTTTGCCGTTCATTATGGCTACCTAGTGTAAGTAAGATGTTTGATGTTTTTATGTCCCAGATTTTGATGTTACCACTACGTTAGCATAGGTGAGTGACATAAATACTTATGTACACTATGTGAGTTGTGACCTGCGGAAATCGAGGAATGGAACTCCAGTGTCAGTCGAGGAACTCCTCGTCTAGCTAAAAGACTTTACGGTTTTCTTAGAATCACCATTTCTTGTCATTATAGGCCAGGAGCTAAAGGCTCATTAGATGTTGAAAAATGTGCGCATTGCAAGTGAGTAGCATACAGTAGGTACTTATGTACAGTATGTGAGTTCCAATGTACGGTAAGGTTTGAGTTACGTGCTAACAGAACTCTGAATTGTTCATCCCTGTTCATCTGTTTTCATCCTGTCAGCCTTCATTTGGGGTTCTGAAGCCAGTTTCTGTCTCATGTAGATTTGTTTTGCAGTTGGGTCCTTTTTGAATTAAATTTCATTTATCTTTAAATGTATACACTGTATACGCTGGAGATGGAGATTAGATACGATAATTGTTGGAAAAAGGGTTAGGACAGTACTTAGAAAATCATCATTCTTCTCTGCTGGCTGGGAATACCACTGTGCACAATGCTGAAAATGAAAGATCTGCTGAGTGAGCTTGTGAGGTAAACATGGTGGTTTAGCAAAGCCTAACATTTGCTTTCTGGTGGTTGGAACAGTCCTTGGTTTATTTACGCTTCCATTTTCTTCCTACGCATGAAACAAACAGGATGAATCCATAAAATAGTCTTTTAAAGAGCTATTTATAAACATGAACAACGTTCATCATGGACGTTCAGTTAAACAATGCGAGTAAAGGAGGTGAAATGAAAATGGAAATATTTTGAAAAAAATGCTTCAGAAGAGGAAATATGCCTTTAGCTACCGGTCGCGTACTACATTTTTGAAAAAGTCAGTCTGAAAAACAGACATTGTGCTTGCTGAAAATATTACATTTGAATTTGACATGGACTTGAAAACTCTCCGCCGTGACTTCACACGTCTTAATTAAAGTTTTTCATTATTATTATTATTATTATGGATGTCCAATAATATCGGCCGACCGATATCATCGGCTGGATGCTAGTATGTTAATATCTGTAAGAATCGTTATCAGTTTTTCCTCCAATAATAAAAACCCGAAAATATTACATCTTGAATTTGACATGAACTTGAAAATGGCAAAAACTTGTTTTTCTCTCAAATCACTTATGTACTGAAATATTTACATGAAACTAAATATGTCTTAAATTAGGTGCATACAGGTAGCAGTTGTGGTAATGCTAAGGTTTGACTTAACGCAGTGACATAGCACAGAAAGAGGGAGTGATTTGCTATATCAATACCTCATATAGAAAATCATAGCATTTCTCACCAGAAACACTTCCTTGAAGGCTTTAAGCTTACTCTTACCAACAATATGTCTGGCTTGATCCAATATTACAACTCCTCTGGCACCAAGAACAAACCAATTAGGCACCTTACAGTCCTTTGACCACAGGTAAATGCTATTAACAGAGCGAACAACTTCAGCCACAACACCGTTCCCATGCTCAAACTGTAATGCGAAGACCTGTTTATTACTTCCAAATGGTCCATGGTCTGGCAGAACATAAGAAGGATCTTTGTGGAGCTGTTTTTTCGCTTTAGTCCATTTGGAACTATGCAAATTACACGACTGTGCTCACGAGCTTAATAACTCTCTGCCGTGACTCAGTTTTTCCTCCAAAAATAAAAACCTGATAACGCAATGCCTGGGTTTCGCAAAATTAGATGTGCCCCAAACATAGTTTTGAGGATAAACGACTGTGTATTAAAGTGAAAGTCGAAGTGGAAGCATTGCAGCTAAAGTGGTTTGTACAATAAATACATATACATTACCAGGCCTGTATCAGTTGATATCGGTAATTAAGTGTTTGGACAGTATCAGAACTTCCCTAATTATTATTTCATTTCATTCTACATCCCTTAGGGTAGGGTATCGGTGGGAGTTAAGGCAAAGGGAAAATGATAAACCAAATGTCCAGAAATAGTGTTATAAACAAGAAAGAGCCATAGTAGCAAAACCAGCCAATAATTGAAACAAATAAAGACAAGGGAGAGCTGTGGTAAGACAAAGGCAAACTGGTGCAGAAGCTCGAGAGAAAACAAATTTAGACACAAGATATGAATGGGGAGAAGAAGTTCCGGGAAGAGGCACAAGGGGAGGTACAAAAAAACCCAGGAAACACAGACAATGACATGGCTGAATGTGACAACCGTAGAGCACATTGAGTGGTTTTTAGCAGTAATATATCTATATTTACAGGAATAGTAATAATTTCTCAAGTGCGATGGTATGATGTGAACACAGCTTAGAATAGAATATACTTCATTGTCCCTATGGGGAAATTAGACTTGAGTGCTGTTTACATAATACGATAACAACATTATGCACTAATCATGTTATGTTATGAGAGTTATTTTTTTAATGAATAATAAAATAAAACCCAAAGACACAGGTTTAGATAAAACACCATACGGCATGCATGGGCAAACTAAGGCCCGGGGGCCGGATGGGGCCCGTTTCGCTTTTTAATCTGGCCCGCCAAACTTTTCCAAATTATATAATGTATTTACATTATCATTTTACTCATGCCTTTCCCTGCAATACCCACATTCTCCCAATAGATGGCATAGAAAATGATAAAAGAATTTTAGGAGTTTTAGCCTTTATGCGAGACTTTTCCATGTCATTTATCTTAGTTCACACAAACGCTCCATCCAACTGCTCCTGACCTGCCCCCCGCCACCCCTCCCCCCCGTTCAATTTTAGGTTAATTGTGGCTCGTGCCCACGCCTGCCATATAATCAATAACTTGACCCTAATGAGTTGTTTAAAGACTGAACAGCAGTAGGAACAAATGTCGTTTTTGGGGTGTATTACATTTAGCTGTTAAATCTGTTGAGTCTGTGAGGCAAAATCACTTTCGGTAAGAGGCAGCATCACTTTCGGTAAGAGGCAGCAGTGACCTCTCCCTATGGCCATTGGTTCTGGGAAAAAGGCATTTTGGTGAATACGGAATGTTTCCTATAGGAATCATTTTCCCTAAAACTACGAATTTTTGAAGGGTAAATCAGGGCTCTACAACAGCTTCCAAAAATATTTATTTCTCTGAAAAAACAGTGTTTTAACAACCTGCCAATACTATATGTGAAACACTTTGAGCTTTCCTTTCAAGTGGTAGTAGCCAGGCGGGCTATTAAAAAACTTTTGTTTTCTTCTCTGCCTGCTGGTTGCAAGAGCAGAGGCTCCAAACCTCTCCCTTCCCTGGTGTTAACTGGAACGGGAGGGAGGGAGGGAGGGAGGGTAGACAGAAGAGTCGGCTGTTTAACCAAAGGTGAAAAGGTTGCCGCGAACCTGCAAATGGAGACGAGGACCTAACACTCAATCCGACACTGTTGGTTGAAAGGGGTGGGTTGTTGGATTGAAGGTTGTCCGCTTTAAGCCTTCTGCCCTTCTGTTCTACACACAGAAACACCCTTGCGTTGACTATCTTTTTCTACACTTTTCTCTCCCTGGTTTTGATCCTTCCCTTATGGTTTCCAGCTCTACCATCTGTTTTTGATTTCAGCAGAGCAGGCGCAAGGGCAGAGGCAAGTCGTGCTAGGGGACAGGAGCCAGGACAGGGAGGGAGGGAGACAGGGAGTGGGAGAGAGAGAGAGAGAGAGAAAGAGAAAGGGAGTGAGAAAGAGAGGACGTCCACACATGTTTGTTTTATTAAGCTGAACTCAGGCTGGGAACAGGCAGACTGCTACATCTGGGAGGTCAGGGCTGCAAAACTGAAGCCAAACGGGTGCAGCAGGAGAAAGGGAAGCTACCCAGAGGCTTCACGTAGCCGGGAGACACTGACAGAGACAGAGAGGGAGGATCAGTGATCCGCTGGCCCAACACAGACAAATATGGCTGCTAAATTTCTAGACTTGCTGTGTCTATTCTACATTCTCCTAGGGACTGCCTGTCCGGCTTCTGCCGCCCGACTTGGGGAACAGCAACACACACTGTTAAAAGTAAGTTGTGATTTGCTTTCTCTGTGGTTTCTATGAACTAAACAGACTTCTGTGACACGCACAGTTATTAACAAGGTTGATGGTCACGTGTGTTTAGAGTGAAGAGAAAGTGTAATGAATGATGTTTAAGATGATTTCTTAAAAGGAGGGAGGTCGCCTGTCGAGGTTATGTCGGCCTTGGTAACCTGGGATTTTAACTTTAAATTTTGTGAGTGTTTGTGTTTATGTGTTTGATCATTAACAGAACCTCAGTAGAAATGCATAGTTAGACGCTGAATTTATTGTCTGCAGCAATGTCATGCCCCTCCCTGACAGCTCTCCTAATGGAAAGCAGCTGCAGCTGCCAAATGTTAAGCAACAGTCCCATAGCAAGAGAGAGTCGAACTCTAAGCCCATGAGAACAAACGCCTTTGCCATTTAGTCTTTGGTGCAGTTTGGTTCCGTTGGTGTGAATCTCTCGTTCAGACCAAAGTTTTTCATAAGGTACCCGATAGATTCCCTTCACACCGTGGGAGAACTCTCATCAATACTTGACTTCTTCCTATTGAATGTGTTGACAAAGTCAAAAAAGGGCATTTTCGATCAAAAACCAAACCAGTCGGAAATAGACACACTAGAGAAAGTAGTAGTTTTTTTTTTGCTGTTAAAGGTGACATAATATGTAAAATTGACTAGGTCATGGTGTGTCACAAACATCTGTGTCTTAAAACAAGCCATTCAAATTTTAACCAATTTGTCTGATAATATTAATCACTGCCATGGCATACTCCTACCTATGGGAGGAACCGTCGTTGATTTAGCCATACTAAAATTCCAGTTCGCTATCTCATGTAACCCAACAGCCGAGCAAAGCTGCTCTTTTAGCGCCACGCTATATAAACATGACCTAAGTTATGTATACACCTCTTAAAGCTGGAAAATATTTTGTTTACAGTCCTGTGACGGTCCGGCCGTTATTTAAACAAAGACATGAGTGATATTAACAGAAACATTCGAATCTCAGCTAAAGGCTGAAATAAACCCTACGGTCGGCGAAACAACAAATGCCTAAATGGGCAAGTAAACAAACTGTACTGGACCCTGCTGTTTTGTCTGCGAAATGTAGTCAAATAACCAACCAACAGACGTCATCAAGATCCAACCAAGATTCACTGAGATGTAAGCGAAGGAAAACCAAAGTTAGGCTTAATGTTTGAAAAACACTATAAGGAATGTGGTTCTACTGTTACCTCTCAAAACCCTTAATCCACTTTAGCTTTTATATATTAAATTATGGTTAAGAAAAGTTAGTTAGTTAGAGTTTCTCAACTTGATAATTTTTTTTATTACACAGAACAAGGTATAATATTTGTAACTTGAATAAATAATAATCAATTGCAGAAACATGTTTTAATGCGTTATGGCATTGTTTCCCAAAGACTGGGTCGCGACCCTCAAGTGGGTCATTAGAGGTTTTCTTTTCGGCATAATGTCTTACGAATAATGTCTATTGACTTGGGTCGCGAAGGGTTGTGACTTTTAAAATATGGGTCCCCAGAAAAATAATTGGGGAAACACCGCATTATGGAGTAGTTAGTCTTCCAGTTACAACCGGCCCTTCAAGGCTAACTTTGTGGGGCCCCCCACCGGGTGAAAATGAGTTTGACCCCCCCTGCTCTACTGTATCCTCTACTCTGTTTCCCACTCAAAATGAAGTTCCCATGACCTTGCATGTGTCCTGAGTTGAGTGATCATGCAAAGGATAACAGATCCTATTTCAGAGCCTTCTTGGATGTCAGTGCAACGTAAATTAGATTTTTCGATCATGCACTTACAATTATCTCACTTACATGTCTGAGGAAAACCGTGCCGAGAGTTGGGAGATTTGAACACGCGGAAAGTCAACTGGACTGATCGTTACTGGACTAAATTGTAAAACTCGATCACTCGAGAGGCCAACCCAGAAACACAGTTTGATAGGAAATATTGAATATAAACAGATTACAACTTTTTTTTTTAAATAAAATAAATAAAAAATTGAGTTCCAAATATGGTCATCAAGCAAACAGAAAATAATTATTTTACATACATAAATAAATTATGTCAATGACTGGAGTAACTAAACGAAGTTTCTTCATCACAAAACTATATTAGTCAAATTTTCAAAACAAAACATTGAGTGTTGATAAGGTGATTTTTGTGTGTTTTCTGTAGTTGTTTTTGTTGATATTTGAATTTGCCAGGATGACGGGAGGCGGGTAGAAAATCAACGTACATTGGTACATGGTACACATCTAATAATCATTTTTTTATGTATATTTATTTATTTATTAAGACATTTATTACTTTAAGACAACCATATGCATGTTATACTCCTATGGGCCAAATACAATGACGTCTCAAGCTCAATTCAGAGGCCTTGAGTTGTCACTGTAGTGGTGACAGTTTAAGACACCAAAAATGGTATTTCTTAACATGCTAACGGTTGGCTGAACAATGCAGATAATTCTTTTCTATATTCAGTTATGTGAAAATACCTATAATATAGTATAGTATAGTATAGTCTTTGGACTATACAAAAGTATTGTACCTGAGAACCACCATCACCATCTGGTCTTTTAAATGAACTCATGACCTTCTTTCTGTATGGCAATAAGGCTAACCACTACTCCACCAAGAGAAGCTAGCCAGAAATGTATGGATAGTGTACCAAACACTATTGGTTGATAAATCCAGGTGATCCAGTGTGAACTATTCTATAGAATCTTTGTTTGTTTATGCACTTTAATTGAAACAAACAGAACATTTTATATTTTTTAAAAAAGCGTAATAAATAAATGATACAGATTCGGACGCGTCTGGCTCTAGGTTCATTATACGGCAGTGGCTGTAATGACTGTCCGGACCTATTCTACTTTGTGCTTAAGCTAATGTAAGTATACTAGTTGGGATACTTCGACACAGAAATATATTCCATGAAAATCAAACAAAAGTTTGCTTGAGAGAGGTTTGATGAAGCTGGTTTTTCATTGGGCGGAGGAAACCTTCGGACATATAACGTGACATATAACCAATGACACACAATATAAAATGTATTTTTCCACAAGCTGTTGCTTTATCTACGTGGCGCGCATTCCTTTCATTTCACCTTCATCACCAACATCTTACTGCACCATCTGTTTCATCTCTACCCACCCCCTCTACCTACCCATCACAACGCAGCTGTTTAACGCATCAAAAAGTGTCACCCTGCCGAAACTCCCTTAAATGACCTTTCAAATGGTAAAAAGCTTGATTACTGTAGTTTTCCCGCAAAACATTTGATCATTCCTACTTGTGTGCGACCGAACGTGAGACTACCAGCTGTTTGTACATATGTACTGCCGGTGAAGGGTAACCACAGGATGTGGGGTTGCAGAAAAGTCAATGCTGGTATCCTGTTCACAGGATGTTTCACAGTGTCTGGGTCTTTGTCACAGAGCATCTGTGAGAGGAAAAAAAAAAAAGAAAGGAAATTGTGAATCACATCTGTATATGTCTGGAATGTTCCATCTTCTGTTTGGGACTATCAATGTGCATCTGTGCGAAACAAAGAGGTCGATGTGTCCCAAAGACAGCTGCCATTGTACACTGATGTGGCTCAATGAATGTTGCGCCTTGAAACGTTCTAAACCATGTTAGTGTGTTCTTTGCTATAAACCATTAGCAATAGTCCCAGAACATTAGACAGGGCATCCTGACATCAGACGATCCCTGCCAGGGACCCCGCTTAGACATTCCTCCTGGACAATGACATATTTGTCCCAGTGTAAAATAGGCGTGCTCTCTCTTCAGCGTTCAACAGACATTCTGTGTGTGTGTGTGTGGTTGTGTGGTTGTCTTGTCTGTGAACTGTGACTTCACACCATCCTGAGAAACTGCAGAGAGTAAATATCAGACAGGATGAAGGTCTTAAAGAGACCAGATTCTGGAATATGAGAGGACCGGAGGTTCCACTGATCGCCAATATGTTAAAAGCAGTCTGATTAAATGCCCTTCATTTAAAAACATGTGAGCAAAACATGATTAATCATTAACTAGAGAGACTGATGTCTATAATGTCTGTAATACTTTAAATCACCTGAACTTTGAAATTGGCCCAAAGACAAATGTTGAGTCTGACAAATAATTTGAGAGACATAAGATATGCTTAGGTTATCCTGCTGCTGCTAAATACCGCGAGAGTGTACTTTGAAAAACTCAAGCATACATGAATTTGCACATTAAAATGTTGGGTTGTGGACTTTGACTCATTGGAGATTGATTCAATTGACATGCATTAAAATGTTGGGTTTAAATTGACTTTGACTCATTGGAGATTGATTCAATTGACTTTTCAGTTTGAATTGTAAATTCAGTGTAAAACATATTTTTTTCTTCTGCTTATTTATCTGCCATATCCTTTATGTCTTTGCTGCAGGAGTGTAAAAAAGGATTTTTCCTCAGCGAACAGAACATATGCCTACCATGTAACTGCAAAGGTCGCGCTGGCTCATGTGAAGACATCACAGGCATATGCATCGTAAGTGCTCACATGTGTATTTAGTATTTCTTTTTTCTTTTTTTTTTTTTTTTTGGTGTAATGTGTATAATTATCTGTGATTATTGTCTATTATTTAACATCCATACATCCATACATACATATTAAACCAAAATTTTCTTGCTCTGCGTAAACTGGAAAAACTGAGAGAATTCTATACACAGAGGTAATGTGTTAACGCTGCACAGCAAAGTAACATTATCTTAGAACTGAACTACCGTAATTTCCGGACTATTGAGCGCACCTGAATATAAGCCGCGCCCACTAAATTTAAAAAGAAAAAAATAATTGTACATATATAGGCCGCACTTCTCTATAAGCCGCAGGTGTCCGCGTTGCAACGTGGGATATTTAAGCAGAAAGATTTTTTTTTTCACTTTTAATTAAATAAATGTTTTTTTTCTTAGAAAAAAAGTGTCTGTAACACGGCTGGTCACACGTTAGCTCTTTCCTGCTTCGTCGCCCTGACCGTAGTTAGAATGCACAGGGGAGACTTAGTGATCTGCTCCAGGGCTGAAGCTAACGTTAGCTCCGTGGCTAACTCCCTTCACTTTGTGAACATGACAGGGCTCAAACTGCTCTCAACTTTCACGTAATCATAAATCATAACATAGCCGCATCATTGTTTAAGCCGCCGGGTTCAAAGCGTGTGAAAAAAGTAGCGACTTATAGTCCGGAAATTACGGTATATGTAAGGTTATTGAATCTACTGACTCTCTAGTTGGCTACATATTTCACCTCACAAACCCTGCTAATGAACCCCAACCGTCCCTTTAAGTTGGATGACCATTGAATTATTTTTGTTTTAGAACTGCAAAGATCATAGCACGGGTGATTTCTGTGAAATGTGTGAGGATGGCTACATCTTGACTCCAGGCAAAGACGGACACCATACCTGCAGACCCTGCGCCTGCCCCCTCTCCAGCCCCACTAACAAGTACATCACTTCCTGGTCTAATCAGATGTTTGCTCCTGCAAGTTGCCAAACAGTGTGTGTAACAATGCGAACGCTTTCCTCTGTCTGTCCGTTCAGCTTTGCAGTGCGCTGTGATAAGGGAACCTCCGTTTTGCGGTGCAAGTGCCAAGTGGGCTATGCTGGGCATTTATGTGAGAGGTCAGTGCTGACAAAAGCTTCTAGCAGCCAACCAAGGAGTTATTTTAAGACGGTGTGAGCAGCATTCTGATCACGTGTGTGACAAACACTAGCATTTCTGTGCGGATTTAACTTGAAATTCTTACATTTCAACCATAGAAAATAACCATTAAGACTTCCATAATACAACTACTGGTAATGAATTCATATTGATTTACTGTGATTAATAAATTGTTCATAGTTTTTTTTTTTTAAGAGCTTATGGTTAATGCATGACCAGTAATAGCTTAAAGTTGGTCTGCGAAGGCAGCTACAAGTGGTAATTTCACAGAAATGTATTTTGATTAAAAATATGAAGTTATGAAATTATCTATCTATCTATCTATCTATCTATCTATCTATCTATCTATCTATCTACCTACCTACCTACCTACCTATCTA
>NC_024313.1:1007431-1013382 GCF_000523025.1 Cynoglossus semilaevis
TACCTACCTACCTACCTACCTACCTACCTACCTACCTACCTACCTACCTACCTACCTACCTACCTACCTACCTACCTACCTACCTACCTACCTACCTACCTACCTACCTACCTACCTACCTACCTACCTACCTACCTACCTACCTACCTACCTACCTACCTACCTACCTACCTACCTACCTACCTACCTACCTACCTACCTACCTACCTACCTACCTACCTACCTACCTACCTACCTACCTACCTACCTACCTACCTACCTACCTACCTACCTACCTACCTACCTACCTACCTACCTACCTACCTACCTACCTACCTACCTACCTACCTACCTACCTACCTACCTACCTACCTACCTACCTACCTACCTACCTACCTACCTACCTACCTACCTATCTATCTATCTATCTATCTATCTATCTATCTATCTATCTATCTATCTATCTATCTATCTATCCATCCATCCATCCATCCATCTATCTATTCCTATTTTTGTTGCAAATTATACAGTCAGTCATCTGTAGTTCTGACCGTGTAGGTGCGCTCCAGGATACTACGGCAATCCCTTGCTCATTGGCAATTCCTGCAAGCGGTGTGATTGCAACAGCAACTCTGACCCCAACTTGATTTTCAACGAGTGCCACAACGTGACGGGCCACTGCCAGCACTGCTGGGGGAATACAGCTGGGGCCAACTGTGAGAGGTGCGCTCCTGGTTTTTATGGAGACGCCATCATTGCTAAAAACTGCAGAGGTGAGTCACTGATCAAAGTCGTAGATCTGTACATATTGAATGTTTAGGTGATTTTTTTTAGGTAAAATACAACATATTTTGTGTTTTTCATGCACATTTTGGAAAATGATGTGATATTATTTATCATTGTTCTTTCTTTTTATGACTCCTCGCTTAGCTTCGCATAGCTTCAGCTCTTTGCTTGCAAGCATAGCTTTAGCAGAGCTGAAGCTATGCTAACTGCTACACTTTATCTTTTCACTTGCAACATAAGGAGTTCATTTTGCTCCTCTTGACAAACCTCCACTAATTCAAGTTTTTTTTCCCACCATCTTCGTACTCTTAACGAAAATTACAATATCATCTGCAAACATTTTGACCCATGGAACCTCCTGCCTAACTTTTACCCTCTTTATTTTACTATATACTGCAGCTATTTTGTCTTTGGAAAAAGACGAAGGACAACAATTTGATATTTCGAGAGTAATATCAGGCCTACTGTACACGTACAGTACATTATTACTGTACACCTACCTACACCTTCCTACACCTATTGGGATGTTATGTTACTCTAGTTAGGCCGGGCATGTACAAATATCCATTCCTAATTAGGGATAGCTTAGGGAATCGACCATCCAAAAAAAAACAACAGCCAGTCCGATCTGATACCTAAGCCCAAATGCTCAACTTAACTCTGCGTGAAATGCCGTAAACGGCGACACCGTCGCCTCATCAGCGGCAGCATCGGCGTGCTGGAGCAGAAAAGAAGTGATTGAATTGTTAACGGTATCGGTGTCAGATGTAAAATAGTATCGATGTACCTAGCCATCTCTTTTGCTAATTAGTAAATTAGTTGTGCAATGCGTTTTATGAGTAACTGTGGGCCATACAGTGTTATGTGTTTATGCTAGGACTAAGTCCCGATTCAGAATTCAGGACAAATACAAAAATATGAAGTGCCGGTGACATCGCTCGCCCTCTGACCACTGCATGTGTCCCTTGTGTCTGCTTCAGAGTGTGAATGCGACAAATGTGGCACCTCTTCATGTGACGACAGGACGGGAGTGTGTCACTGCAAACCAGGCATCACTGGACGACTCTGTGACCAGTGTGAGGTGAGAGGAACCCTCTGGTCGCCGTGTTTTACAACCGCGTTTCAGCGGAATCAGTGTGTCAGCTACAGCGGAGCTTGGGGATAAGGGTTTAGTCCGTTCCACATTGACGCTCGCATGTCGATCCAATCGTATCACAATTGCATTTTTTACCCATGAATTCGTTCCAGCCCCCCAGATATATACTATTAATTAATTTAATTAAAATTCCCCACCCATCTGAACATTAAAAGATAGATCTAAACATATATATTGATAATATAAAATAATAATAATTAAGAAAAAATGTATATTGTTGTTATACAAATGGGTAAAATAACCCAGCGAGGGACAGTGAGCGAGACAGCGAGACAGCGCGAGTGTCAGGGCCACTAAGATAGGAGAAGGACTTGGAGTGGGGACGTGGAAAATATTCAATTTCACTTAATTGGTCTGAAAACTAGTATTTATTTATTGCATATAATTTTCCTTTGCTCGTCAAAGCACGAAAGGCAGAACAATTAAACACTCTTCTGCTAGGTGGCAGCAGATGGCTATGAAAACTAAAAAAAAAAGATATTCAAAGTTGTTGAAGAAGATCTTGTGTGTGTCTTTCTTCAATTCCTGCCAGTATATCGGCGTTGTCTTCAACTAAACAGGAGTACATTTTTTAGTGAATTTAAACTAGAAGATTGTTATGATTTTGTGAGATTTTTGTTTGGTTGTGTGCCGTGGGTTTTTCCTGATGATATATAAAAAACGGTTGGGAAACACTGCTTTAGATGATGACGTAAGATAAGTCTAAGAAAGAAGAAAGAAAGGAGCAGAAATGCTACGTTAATGATGAAAATATAACTAAATTGTATTAATTAAAATTAAACTGTAGTTTGTTGGTTTGGTTTGTGTAAGTACTATATGCGACTACACAGCTCCTTCAGACCTGTACTGTACAGTAGATGCTGGATTTCTAAGAGAGCTTTTTACTCTTGTGTGACCCCAGGAGGGATACTTCGGTTTCTCTAGCTGCCAAGGCTGTCGGAGATGTGAATGTGGGCCAGCTTCCCAGAAGCCCACCTGCAATGTTCTCACCCACAGCTGCGTGTGTCAACCAGGAGCAGGCGGTCGCTACTGTGAGCGTTGCCTCCCTGGTTTCTGGGACTACGGCACTTCTGGTTGCAAGAGTAAGTCTGTCTTTACGTCCACAACTCCTGCAAATAAAATGTCTTCAGGCACTTAATACGACGAGAAACAGATTCTTTATGTTCTCACAACCACCACACAGTAAGTGGACACGATGTCAGAGAAACATCTGGCCAGAGATTCTCTTATGCAGAATGTGCGGGACCGACGCCAGCAGCGTGGTTTTTCTCTCGCAGTAATCTATATCTGCGACCGCACTAAGGTTCCTCCAGCTGGTCAGGGAATGTAGGGAGCCGTCGATACGTTGCTTTCCCACGTTGTAGAATAATTTTTTTTTTGTTTTCACATTTCGCAGAATGCAACTGTGAGAGCGGCCACTGTGACACGCACACAGGAGATTGTCTGTTAGAGGCCTCAACGGTCAACCTGTGCAACATCAGTGAGTGAACAATACTACTATTAAAATGTAGGGTGTTAGGGTGTTGTCTAATTCATTGTGGGTTTTTTTTGTTTGTTTTTTTTTTTAAAATCACCATTTACAGGTTGCGACGAGTGCATTTGGCATCTGATAAGAGATTTGCAGCCGTCGAACAGGACGCTGGACCAGCTGAGAGTTCAAGTGCTTAACGTCTCCACGGGGGCTGCTGCTAACGACAGACTTAAATACTACAACTACACAGTACACCGACTGCAAGTAAACGCACATAAAAAAAAAAATCTGGTGCTTTTTAAGCTCCTGTTTTTAAATGGTTATTTATATTTATAATAATTTTGAATGTTGTTTTTCTTGTTGTTCTTATTATTATTGCACATTTTACGTATTATTATTATTATTATTTCTATCATTATTATTATTATTTATTGTCTTCTTTCCATTGCAATTATATATATGTATAATAATAATTATGTATATATATACAAATATTTTAACTAGTTTAACTTTTTTTCTTTGTTTGTTTTTTTAAATGTAACTTTATTAACAACATTAATTAAACAAGTTTTTTTTTATTTTAAATATATACATATATATTTTATATATACAACATTTAGCTACTACTGGGTTATGTATTTTTCATCTCTGGCTTGAAACACGTATAAATTTACATTTTGGCATTTTTTCTTATAATGTTACTTTATAAACGCTTTTCCTTGCTTTATAAATTGATGCCATTAAATGTACCAGTGGTGTTTTTTCGTTTCAAGACTCAGTTTCAAGGCGGGAGAAACAAGTCTTCCGCAATGACGGCACAGACGGGCGAGCTGGAGGATACCACGGCCACTGTGGTGTTAGACTTCGATCAGCTGGAAAAATTGGTCAGCACTCCTTTTATTCACTTATTCGCAATATCTTGATGATGTGAAACCAGTAGAAGGCGATGCCTCACACCTATTGGTCGTTGATGTTTTATTTGCGTACGATTTCCAGGAGAGTGTGGTCACATCCTTGGCAAACAGCCTGGATAATGACACAATGGAGACACTGAAGCTAGCTGAGCAGCTCAGTACAAACCTCACTGATCTCAACAATAACATTGAAGGTAACATGAGTTTATTTGGTAAATTACAGACTATTAGGCCATCCTGCAAGTTACCGTAATTTCCTGTATATAAGACGCACCACTAAATTTGGAAAGAAAAAAAAAATCGTACATATATAGGCTGCACTTCTCTAAGTGAACAGTGCCTGTAATACGGAAAGGTTACACGTTAGCTCTTTCCACCTTACGCACATATACGCACACAGCCATTCACAGACAAACATGCACTACTCGTATAAGAGACAGTAGCCTCCCGGAAAAGTCATTGATCGCTAGCGGTATGAACTTCGTTAGCCCGGTAAAAATCCATAAATTAGCCGCATCATTGTTTAAGCCGCAGAGTTCAAAGCGTGTGGAAAAAAGTAGCGGCTTATAGTCCGGAAATTACGGTATTTGAAACCAAAACTTGAAATAATGAAAGCTAAACAATAACGTAAAGGAATTCTTGGATTTCTTGGGGAAATGTAACATATGTTACATGTAACATATGTGGTAAAAGTAAAGCCTTAAAATTCAGTTTCAGAATAGAATTTGATATGTTCAGTTACAGCCCTCTGTGTTTATACGTGCTCGCAGATATGATCCACGACTGGGAGCTGTACAGTGTCAAACAGGAAGTGGATCCTGAGATGGTGGTGCACAACACAAAGATGGCGGAGGAGATGATGGCGCGGATGACAAATCTCGACCTGTCCCCTCGGGAACCCATTGCTACGGATGAAGCGACTGAAGCCCATGACTGTAAGAGCCTGCTGTGTAATTTAATCACCTTGTGCTTAATGACACATTAAACTGTACTTTCGTCTCAAACTCACAACATTGTGTACTTAACACATTTAATCAAATAACCTTAAATGCAAATGAAATATTCAGTCATGTTTTTATTTGAAAAATAAATAAATACAATTATTTTTTTCACATAGAACACAAATAAATACAACTATAAAAACCATAGTTTAAAATGTCTACGCAAAAACACAATTAATTCCTAGCTCTCACCTAACTCTTTACATCGACGGTGTCAAACATAAGGCGCGCGGGCCAAAACTGGCCCACTAGGTTGTTCAATGCAGCCTGCTGGATGAATTTTGAAAAAAAAAAAAACACACACACGCTTCATGTACATGATGTTTTGTAGAATTATATTGCATTAAATATTTTCTAATGTACTTCAACTTCTTTGCATGGAAACTAAGGGGAAATGTATAGGTTATTTATATGGTAATTATATTATGATTGTACCGACCCACTAACATCTAATCAGGCTGTATGTTGACAACTCTGCTTTACATAATAAATGTAAATAATAATAATAATAATCTAATAAATACGGGGTAGAATAAGAAATACAATTTGTGTATTGATGGGGGTTTTTTTTTTTTCCAGTGTTGAGGCGCATTCGTCAGTTGGAAAAAAAGCGGATGAACACAGCTAGTCGGATATCACCAATC
>NC_024313.1:1013428-1019572 GCF_000523025.1 Cynoglossus semilaevis
AAAGCAGCCAGCACCGTACAACAGACGGAGGACATGAACCGTGCCAGCATACTCAGATTCCAGAGGAATGAGGTGATTTCCCATGACCCCGAAGACTCGCACTGACTATTACTTCCGTCTCATTTTTTTCCCACAGTGTTCCCATGTCTTTTTCAGTTTGTGGTAGATGAATGTAAAACCTCCTCTATGTGACACTTTATTGCTTCCTTATGGTGAAGGAATGAGCTGACAAAGAGTTTCTTCATTTAGTCATTTATTAGTTACACACAGAAATATTTTTTTCAGCCACATTTTTTTTTAGGGTTTTTATTTTTTGTTGTTGTATTTTACTCTTCATCAAATGAAAAAGCTTTGAACTTTGAGTTGCACTGCAGTGGAACGGAGCTTTATTACAGTCTAGATCAGGCATGGGCAAACTATGGCCCGGGGGCCGGATGCGGCCCGTTCAGCTTTTTAATCCGGCCCACCAAACTTTACTAAATTATATAATTTATTTATATTATCATTATACTTCTGCATTTTCCCTGCAATACCCATGTTCCCCAATAGATAGCGATAGAAAATGGTAAAAGCATTTTTTAGCATTTTAGCCTTTATGCTTGACTTTTTCAAACTTTTTGATTCGCGGGACACAACTGGTCCGAAAATTTGACAGGGGTGGCCGGGTCAGGAGCATGATTTGGACAAGTTTGGCGGGCCGGATTACAAAGCTGTATGGGCCGCATCTGGCCCCCGGGCCTTAGTTTGCCCATGCCTGATCTATCTGCTCCTGATCAAATCACATGAATTTGATTGTTTTTGGTTCATTTCTAGTGTTTTTTGTACATTTAGCTAATTTTGAGATGGGACACAAGACTCTAAATACTTACTTAACTGCCTAAAGTGATGTATATGGCCAACAGATTTAAAAACCTCCAGTTAAATTCTGACCATTTTTTTTTATTTTATACCCAGGTTTGGAATATTATTGAAAACTGTTTATTGTTGTCTCCATCAGGGTAAGGAGAGGCGTCTGAGAGAGGAGTATGACGCTGCCAACAACACATTAGAAGCAGCCGCAGGCTTCAACCTGGACACTGAGTTAACACTGGCTGAGATGAATGCTATGGTCCAGGTGAGGTGTAGAAGACCTGCTACTATGTCTCATAGTGTCTTGATTTTTTTCAGATAGATAGATAAATAGATAGATAGATTAGTAGGTTAGTAGCAGTAGATAAATAGGTTAGTGTTAGTAGTATTAGTAGATTAGTTGGTAATTATTGTTGTTGTGCGTGGTGTTGTAGATTGCAATCTCAATTATTATTTATTATTATATTTGTATTATACTATTGTTAATACTAAATTAAATGAGTGTTACATATATATGTAAATATCCATCCATCCATCCATTTTCATCCGCTTATCCGTTACCGGGTCGCGGGGGCAGCAGTCGCCACCCAAATCACATTGCACCGTATCAACCCCCCAAACCTTCCTGCGGGTGGTGAGTCCACTGGAAGGTATTAACCTCCCTAACCGGGATTCGAACTTGTCCAGGAGGTGAACCCTGGGGTTCCACACCAATGACAGAGACATTGCCTCTTGGCCAAAGCGCCACTATATGTAAATATATGTATACATATATATGTATAGATATACACTTATATTTATGCAGCCATTATCAGTAGGGGTTACTATACATTAAACAGTATATGTCCTATTACTGTATATAGGATATATATTAGTAATATATTTATTTATTTTTAGTTATACATATACATATATACACATATATATACATAAATTTCCCAAAGGGAAACTATCTATCTAACTATCTCTCTATCGTGATATAATATGTTTGACATTTTTTTGTTTGTTCGCAAAACTATTTAATCACAATTTTTTGAAAGAAAATTAACAACAAAATAAAAATAACTGAAAATTCCTTTCTTTACAAAACACTGTAAAAACACTTTGTCTGTTCTTATTATTTTCTGCTTTAATACCTGAATGCTATTTAGGCTATGTAGGGTATTAAAACGGGTCACAACCCACTTTTTCAGGCGCATACCGCCTCCTCCTGTACAAGAGTATGGAGCATTGTTACTTCCCTAATTATTTCATTTAAACTTCTGAACTTTTCACTCACTTACGGATGGTCATAGAATGTCCTTGTACTTACACGATGTGCTTCTTAACGATGTTGTCTCTCTGCGCGTAGAATGTAACCGAGTACCACGCAGCGATTGACGGTGCCAGCCAAAAGCTGACAGAGAAGACCGAGCGTCTGTCAATGGCTGACAGGGATCTGGTCCAGAGGGCTGGTGACCATGCAGAGGAGCTGGACAGACTGGCTGACGAATTGGAAGAGTGAGACATCGTTTGGTTTACTTTTACTTACCGTAATTTCCGGACTATTGAGCGCACCTGAATATAAGCCGCATCAACTAAATTTAAAAAGAAAAAAATAATTGTACATATGTAGACCGCACTTCTCTATAAGCCGCAGGTGTCCACGTCATAACATGGGATATTTACACAGAAAGATTTTTTTTTTCACTTTTTATTATTATTACCTTTTTTCCGAACGGAGCCTGTAACCCGGTTGGTTAGACGTTAGCGCAACGTTCCTGCTTTAGCCCCCCAACCGTAGCTGGAATGCACGGGGAGACCTAGTGATCTGCTCCCGGGCTAAATCTAACATTAGCTCCGGGGCTAACTCTCTTCACTTTGTGCTTGTCCGCAGCAGAGGTAAACAGAAACAGGGAAGTCACAGACAGACATACGTTACTAGTAAAACACACAGTAGCCTACCAGAAAACTCATTGATCGCTAGCAGCATGAACTTCGCAAATCGTAAAAATCCATAAATTAGAAAAAGTAGCGGCTTATAGTCCGGAAATTACGGTAATAGAGAAATTGAAAACAGATGTCTACCACATGTGATTACCTTCTGTTTCTCTTCAGGGATCTAAGAGCGAGCGACGACAACAGATTCGTTCAGAGAGCCATAAGCGCCGCAAATGTTTACAACAACATCGTGAAATACGTCGACGACGCCAACATCACCACACTCACCACCTACAACTTGTCCCAAACGGCGGAAGATGTGGGCAGCGTCATGATTTTTTTACGCAGCAAATATTCAACAGATACTTTACACAACTTTAATATTAATGAGCTTCAGCTTGTGTTTTCCTTGTTTTAGGCTTTCACCGAGATTAACGCAAAGCTTCAGCACCTCGTCACACAGAGTGACAATGTCTTCAAGGAATCGGTGTCGCTTCACTCTGAACAAATTGGTAGGGAAACCATTTTTTTTACGTGCATAAATACATACGAATCCTACTTTCAACTCTGACGAGGACGCTGTTTGACAACGTGCATTTATATCTTTAACAGAAGTTGAAAGTGAGGTTGTTGACAAGCTGAAGTACATCGAGGAAACCAAAGAGACCATGGAACAAAACACTAAGAAACTCGCAGAAATAGTTCAGGACATTAAGGAAATTCATGCAGGTATGATCATGGTTTTCTGGGTTCAAGAAAAGTTCATGAAAACTGCATATCTGCTTTTCAGAAAAAGGATATTCTTCAGTTCTGCTTCAAATATACTGAACTAGTCATTTAAAGAACACCGAGATAGATAGATAGATAGATAGATAGATAGATAGATAGATAGATAGATAGATAGATAGATAGATAGATAGATAACTAGCTAACCACATAGAAAGACAGATTGATAGATAGCTAACTAGCTAACCACATAGAAAGACAGATAGATAGATAGCTAACTAGCTAACCACATAGATAACTAGATAGCTATCTAGCTAGCCACATAGATAGATAGAGAGATAGATAAATAGGTAGATAGATAGCTAACTAGCTAGCCACATAGAAAGGCAGATAGATAGATAGCTAACTAGCTAACCACATAGATAGATAGCTAACTAGCTAGCCACATAGGTAGAAAATGTAACTACGTTTCAGACTTTTTTTCCTTATTTGACTTTTTAATTTGTTTCCTCCTTAATTACGTTTACAGATAGAACACCACAACGTTTGGAGTTCACTCTGGAGGTCGCACAGGGGACACTTAACCGCTCAGCCGAGGTCCTCCAAACTGTCTCGCCCATCAGCAGCAAAGTGGAGGCATGGGCTAACAACATGAAAAGCAATGAGTACTCCACAGATGCGTATGAAAAGGCCGTTTCTTCTGCCGGAGAAGCAGGTGTCATATTCAGTGTCATTGACATTGTCATTGACTTATTCATTCAATTAATCTCTGTTTATTATTTCTGCAGTAGTTGCACATGTTGAGGACATTTGTTTTTGATACTGGTGAATTACAGTGGAGAACCTGAACCTGCTTGTTTTCGAGATGCTGAAGAAGCTGAAAGTGGTTGAGGAGAAGAAGCCCGTCAACAACGTGACTACCAACATCATGAGAATCAGAGAACTCATTGCCCAGGCCAGGAGTGTAGCCAAGAAAGTAAGTAAAAAGGCAGTAGACACAGTTACAGTCTGTAAAATGAGCACGGGCAAACTAAGGCCCGGGGGCCGAATGAGCATGGGCAAACTAAGGCCCGGGGGCCGGATGAGGCCCGTTCAGCTTTGCAATCCTTTTCCCTGCAATGCCCACATTTTCCCTTATAGATGGCGTACAGATGGCTAAAAACATTTTAGCCTTCATGCGTGGCTTTTATATGTCATTTATCTTAGTTCACACGAACACTCCATCTATCTCACATGTCAAACTTATGGCCCGGGTGCCAAATGTGGCACACCGAGTTCTTATGTGTGGCCCGCGGGAGCTTAAAAAGCATTTAGTAAAGTCCATGCATCAGAGTTTGAGAAATATATAATACAAGTTTTCATGTATTGGTCTGTTATGGACTAGTTACATCTATACCAACGGTCCCCTACTTTTTTTCTTCCAAAGATTGGTCAGCCAGCTACTTTTTTCTTCCAAAGATTGGTCAGCCAGTACTGACCGTTACTACAGGCTGGTAGCAAGGTGCTGAGGTTGCCAGATTATCTTTAAATAAAGAAGGTAAATGGATATGACTGGACTTTTTTTGAATGAAGTAAATTAGTAAAAATGAAGTACATCTTTTCACTGTGTCCCACTGAGACCCGGTACCAAATGGCCCTTGGACGGGTACTGGTCCGCGAACCAGGGTTTGGGGACCCCTGATCTATAGAGTCTTCCATTTACAGCCGACCCTTATGGGGAACTGTGTTGCTGATGTGGCCCCTGGTGAAAATGTTTTTAAAGCTGTTTGAGTTGTTAATATATTTTATTGGTGCGTAACTTTATTTTTCATGTGTCTTACAAGGTCCAAGTGTCCATGAAGTTCAACGGTCAGTCATCCGTGGAAGTTCAGCCACATAGTAATTTGGAAGAACTGAAGACGGTGACATCCATCAGCCTGTTCATGAGAGTGGACCCTGACAAGGACCCAATCGAAGACCGTTTGATTCTCTACCTCGGAGACAGAAATGTGAGGACAATCATTTGTTTATTCGCCACATACTTAACAGAAAAAGAAAAACAGACATGTCAACCATAAGAGTAAGTGAAGTAGGAACAACCACCTTTACCCAGTGTCACAGCTGTGTTGTGTACAAATAAGCTCAACATTAGTGGGAGTGACATCCTACAACAAACGCAACCAACACCAGGATGGAAAATAAATCACATTTGCAAAATGCTTTAAGATACCATATATCTAAGAAAGCTTTTTTTAACCATGAATACTGATGTGAATCATGTCATTACAACATTATATTATATTATAATTAATCATCTTAGGTATCACATTCTACAGTAAGTCAATTATATTATTATATTATTATATATTATATTATTGTTCCGGTCCTTTAAAAAACTGCTTTATTAGTGCTAGTTCTTACCAGACGATACAGTAGTGGCTAATGGCGGCATGTGCGGAAGAGGAGGAGAGAGGGAGGGAGTGAAGCGAGTTGGCCCGTACGTAGACACTTGATTCTGTCTGAACTTAGAATGAACTTAGTTTACGTATTTTCTTGCACAAAATAGAGAGAAAATCCCATAGATAACGCAACCACAATACGGAAGACTCGCGGGCGATGCGTACGGACATCGACGAACATGTGAAATGAATCAGTGGGCTCCTCCGACTG
>NC_024313.1:1019632-1021979 GCF_000523025.1 Cynoglossus semilaevis
AAGGCACCTTATCTAAAGATAAAAGGGTTTTCTCTTTAGATTATGTTTCCGTTAACGAGTAGTTAGCAAAGAAAAAAAAGTAAGTAGTAGTAAGCAGACCCATAAGGCTACCTGTGGGCAAATGCAGTACCCATATCCTTAACCTCGTTACGTGTTGGTCTTGGCTGTTGAACCCTTGGTAAATAGCTAAAATCTCGATCCCACCAAAGGCAATAAACATGACCACATGTTGCGACTCGTCTTGCGGAAAACGTCTGAAAGCGTACAGCAGCTCCATTCACACGGTCTCTAAGAGATGCTCCAAGACAATAGTGTATGTGAGGGACTTCAAGGGCTGAACCTCATTTACATAAATGCCGTTAATCGGTGAAAAGGAGTCCGGCGGGCTCTTTGTGAGGCTCCTCACCAGGGATTTATGTTCCCTGGTGACTTTATTGCTAACGTAATATACTGCAGGTTGTAAATTTGGTCTTTCCCCCGATGTTTTGCACATACAGGGCAAGAAAGACTACACTGGGCTGGCTATCAAGAATGACAACTTGGTGTTTGTGTACAACCTTGGTGGCGAAGATGTTGAGATCGCACTGAGCTCGAAGCCAGTAAGCCAATGGCCTGCAGTCTTCAACTACATCAAAATAGAGAGGTAATACCTGAAAAGTCACAGCCTCGTAGTTTCCTCGACTTGTTTTGAAATGATTGTTCAAGGCACAGTGAAATAGATATAGAGATCGATGATGTCTTTGTACAATCTGTTTTCTATTTCCATCCTGAATCTTTGTATTCTCTTCCTAGGCTGGGCAGACATGGGAAAGTTTTCCTCACCATTCCGAGTCAGAGCTCCACAGACGAGCAGAAGTTTATTCAGAAAGGCGAAGCTCTGGGCACAGACTCGCTGCTCGATATTGATCCCAAGGATGTTGTGTTCTTTGTGGGTGGTGTTCCGCCAGATGTCACGGTAATATATACAGTTATTTTTGAAAGTTTTTTTTTTTTTCTCAAATTTTCTGATGCCGTGGAATAATCGCACACATGATTTTTGTTCTTTTGACTGTAGCTTCCACCTCCTCTTAGTCTGGCTCCTTTTGTGGGCTGCATTGAGCTCGCCTCGCTCAACAATGACGTGGTCAGTCTGTACAACTTCAAGGCGACTCACAAAATGAATGTGACCAAGACAATGCCGTGTCCCAGGTAGAGGTTCATTTCTATTTATATAACAGGTTCATAAGTGGGTGCGGCTTATATTTAGGTTCGCTCAATGGTCCGGAAATTACAGTACGTACGTTGCTTTCTTCAATCCCAACTCTCCTTTTTTTCTTACAGATATAAGTTAGCATTCTCACAGAGTCGGTTCGCCAGCTACCTGTTTGACGGAACAGGCTATGCCCTGATCAATAATATTGAGAGGAGGAGCAAATTCGGGATGGTCACAAGATTTGACATTGCAGTGCGGACGATTGCAACCGACGGCATCATTTTCCTCATGGTCAACGGGGTACGTGTGACAACTTCCGGTGGACACACGTTTCCACGTATTCGCTCCGATCAAATTTCTTTATCATGTTCTTGTTTCCTTTTCCAGGAGAAATTTTTCCTCTTAGAACTCAAGAATGGGTTCCTGCGCTTAATATATGACTTTGGCTTTACCAATGGGACGAAACTTTTGGAGAACAATTCACCCAAGCTGCAGATAAACGATGCTCGATACCACGAGGTACACACCACATGGAGCATTGAATACTGGCAGGCCAAATTTAGCTTTGAATGTGTTTATATGCTGATGTGAATTTTGCTTTCACAGGTTTCAGTCATCTACCACCAGTTCAAGAAGGTTATATTACTTGTGGACAAGCGTCTTGTTAAATCAGTGGAAAACCCGAAGATCACACTGCCCTTCTCAGATATTTACATAGGCGGTGCACCATCAAGCATCCTCAAATCCAGGTGAGGTCAAGGAAAAAGAAGAAAATAAAATGACTTCGAGGCTAAAACATCCAGTTAAGTGTGACGTAAAATGTTGATATCGCCACCACAGGGCAGAGCTGGCTAATGTGGTCGGCCTGAAAGGCTGTGTGAAAGGCTTCCAGTTCCAGAAAAAAGACTTTAACCTGCTGGAGGAGCCCGGCACCATTGGTATCAGCAGCGGCTGCCCCGAGGAGTCCTTTGTGAGTGCTTCATTACTAATTTGACAAAGTTCAAATTAGCCCTAAATAAGCTGATAGCTCATATTAAAAGTATTAGGTAATAGTAAGTCAATGGTTGTAGCAAACAACGGTCAACAGTCTGCTAAGAATATGTCAAACTCTGGCCTCAAAACTGTTATATTTTTGTTGAAATTTCAGAATTAAAG
>NC_024313.1:1022042-1037693 GCF_000523025.1 Cynoglossus semilaevis
CTTTAAATATAGCCAGAATTTATAGCTAAAAGTTAGCCAAAATACAACTATAATTATGTAACAGTTAGCTGGGAATAGATTTCACACATTATGTGCCCTAGAGGTTTAAGCAAAACTTGCTAAAAAATAAAAAAAAGGTTGCTAAAAAGAAGACTTAAGTTAAGCTTAGAGTTAAGAGTTGAAATGTAGCAGAGATGTTTCTAGAAGTCCCAAAAGTTGAGGTTATTAACAAGGGCAAACAACCACTTGTAAATATTGGAAGGTAATATATACCATATTTTCTTGACTGTAAGTCGCACTTTTTTTCATTCTTTGGCCAGGTTAGCGACTTATGTTTAACATGTTTGCTATTTAAACATTTTACACTGACAGCTGCTAGAGGGCACTCTAAGCTTGTGTACCAGTAGCTGCTACTCCTGGAGCACTGAAAATGTACATGTTTGTTATTTTTACACTGACAGCCGCTAGAGGGCTCTGGAACGATTTATATATGTTTTTTCCTCTTCATTATGTTTTTTTTTTTGTTTTTTGGCTGGTGCAACTTCTACACGCCAGTGCGACTTATAGTCCAGAAAAATTGGTACTCTGACCTAGACAAAACCTCAGTTTCATTAAGGGAATCATTGAGTGCATGGAAAAGGTCTGAAAACCACATGATGTGTTTTTTGGCTGGTGCAACTTGTACACTCCAGTGCGACTTATAGTCCAGAAAATACGGTACTCTGACCTAGACAAAACCTCAGTTTCATTAAGGGAATCATTGAGTGCATGGAAAAGGTCCGAAAACCACATGATGTGTTTTGTTTCGTGACAGATGTCCCATATGGCCTATTTCTCTGGAGAGAGCTACCTGGGTTCCACCGCCAAGATTTCACCCCTTGTCAACTTTGAGGGCGGACTTAACTTCAGAACAGTTCAGCCCAGCGGACTTCTTTTCTATCACATTGACGGGGTATAAACGCATACACGCACAGACACGTGAATTTGTAACTTTTACTGACTGATGTTCAAAATAAACTTTCCGCTCGACAATCAATCAACAGTCAAAACGTACGTGTCGTTTTAATGTGATTCACAAGATGGACCCATAGCGTTTTGCCTACATCTCAACCAATGACTCTTTTTTTTTTTTTTTTGCAGTCCGATGAGTTCAGCATCTCCCTGGAGAATGGTGCGGTGGTGTTAAACACAGGAGGCACGCGAGTCAAATCCAACAAAAAACAGTATAATGATGGAAGGACACACTTTTTAGTGGCCTCTGTGAACCATCAGAAGTAAGTGTTGAACTGAGGAACAGCATTTAAGAAATAGAGGCTGGTTGCAGAAATGATCCACATATAGTATCCTTAGAAAGACACTCAACAAGTAAGAGTTTTTTAAGGGGTACACGGCCGATCGATCAGCAACGATTTACGTGTCTTTGGTGATCAGCCAATTTTTTTATGTAAACATTCATCTACCAATCTTACCGTACATACAGTGGTCCCTCATTTATCGCGATAGATAGGTTCCGAGGCCTGCCGCGAGAACTGAATTTCCGCGAAGTAGTGACACCATATTTATGTGCAGTAAAATGATGATGACTTTTACTGCGCAGCCGATGATTCATTTTATATTTCTTCAGAGGTTGGTGCCATTTTCTTGGGGTTTCCGAAGGTGTATCCGTAGTAGTAGCAGGAACCGGCTCTTTTTTTCAAGGCTGCAAAAAACGTTGTGATCGGCAGTTGCTTCCGCTGCTCCTTTTTCCAGCCGAAGAGTAGCTTGTAGGCAGTCACGACCTCGTCGATTTTGTTCCAAAATTGGACCGATCGAACCATATCGTCGTCCCATTCCTGTGACATCTCTTGCAGATCCAAATATGGGATACAGTATATTTATATATAGTTTCAAAAACCCGCGAAGTCATGAATCCGCGAATGATGAACGGGCGAAATAGCAAGGGACTACTGTACTCGCATATAAGCCGAACGCCAAAATATAGAGATCAAATCGGGGGGGTCTGCTTATATGCGCATAAATACCTGGCACAACATTTTCCATTGATCGCAATATATCCGCACGCTACAGCGAAGGTTTCTTATTATGGTCGTTTTTGTAAAAAATCACCATTTTGGGATCAATTTTCAGGGGTAGGCTCATACGCGAATCGGCTAACATGCGAGTATGTACAGTATCTACCTCCGCAAAGGCAACTGTCCACTGTGCTCTGCGGTGAGAGAGTGCTGACATGACAACGACAGTCACCCATAGCGCGCTCAAGCACGCACGTCATCAGTGTAGAAGGGAGCTCTGAGCTTTTTATTTGTAGTACAATGTAAAGTCTGTTAGGTTAGTGTTAGTGAAAAAAACTACGAGGGTTTGTGTTCTGTACAACAGTGTGTGTATATTTACTGTTGGCTCTGAGCTATAAAGGACCAGGTTTCATGGTTTTATATTGAGTTACTGACTGGAATGTATTAAATACATTTCATCAAATGTTGAATTCAGGTGTAGGATCTTTCAGTGTATTGTGACACAGCACTAACAAGAGAGCAAATGTATTTTGGGAAAAATCACTATCGGCAAGTCAAACTGCGTGTGATCTTTATTCTCAGGTATTCCCTTTTGGTCGATGACAAAGACAAGCAGGAGAAAAAACGCCCCTCTTCTGCCAGTAGGACATTGAGCAAGTCTACCATGAAGACGTTCTACTATGGAGGATCTCCGAGCAGCAACATGAAGAACTTTACAGGCTGTATCAGCTTTGCCTATATTAACAGGTACGACACCAAAACTCAGTGCTACATCATAACATTTAAAGCTTAACTAACCGGAACTGTTTTCAGTCATTAAATTAAATATACAGTGATCCCTCTCCTATCGCGGTAGTTGCGTTCCAAGACCTTCGGCGAAATGGGAAAAATCACAAAGTAGATTTGGCGAAATGGGATAAATCGCAAAGTAGAGGCGAGATAGTTATTTTTAGTTACATATATATTTACCCTACGAACCTCCCCCACACTGTTATCAACCCTCCCTAGACTGTATTACCCTTTCTAACATAATTATAACCACAGTAGAGTTGTATAATGGCGACGCAGAAATAAGTGAACGAGAGTGGTCAACAGACAAGGGGAGATCCTGAGAGATGCTAGCATGCATGAGCCAATCAGCGTGAGGAACAGAAAAGCATGCTCAATTAGCCAATAGTACACAGAGTACGCACAGTATTAGCCAATACTATGCTGTGTACGAGCTCGGCTAGTTAAACAAGGCTACCAGCGATTGTTCGCAAATGCGCTTATCTCAATTTCAAAACGAGAATCCGCATTTTTAAAGTCAAAACTTATGTATGTAGAATTGTTTTATAATGTCTTTTAGCTTTTATTTTTTGCCATATTTCGCGACATAGCGAAATGTTTGCGAGATCGGATTTTTAAAAAATCTGCAATGTACTGAGGGACAGTGTCCCTTTTCCAGTGTGAAAGGGACACTGGAAACAAAGCCGACGTACAAATATCACAAGGCTTAAGAAAAGTCAGTCACTAGGGTGAAACAGGTAAACACTAAGAACAAAAAATAAATAAAAGGAACAAGATTAGCACTAACTAAGCAAGTCTTACAAACTAGCAACTAGGGCAGACATGGGTAAACCTTCTGACTCGCGGGCCACAATGGGTCCCAAAATTTGACGGGGGGGGGTCGGCGGTTCAGGAGCACATAAATGGAGTGTTTGTGTGAACTAAGATAAATGACATGTAAAAGTCATGCATAAAGGCTAAAATGCTAAAATGCTTTTATCATTTTCTACGCCGGGAAAAGGCAGAAGTACAATGATAATATAAATTAATAATATAATTTGGAAAAGTTTGACGGCCCGGATTAAAAAGCCAAACGGGCTACATCTGGCCCCCGGGCCCTAGTTTGCCCTTGCCTGAACTGGGTGGTATATTTATAGCCAGTAGGGGTTAATAAGACATATTTTGTTATTGCTCATCGTGCACTAACACAAATGTGAAACGTGTGTCTTTACCACCTCTAATGTATGGTGTCTCTACAGACAAGACCAGGATATTGAGCCTGAGGACTTTCAGAGGTACACAGAAAAAGTGCAAACATCCCTGCAGGAATGTCCAGTGCAGCGCCCCCCTGCTGCTCTTCTGTCACCCCACAGAAACGACAGAGCCCAACATGGCCGCTCACAAAAGGTAAAATGGGAAAGAAATGGCCTCCATTATCAGTAAAAGTTTTTATTTTTTTACAACAATTGCTTATGCTGATGTTCTGAAATTCTCCAAAGGTTGGACGGGATAAGTCTACCCTTCCTTTAGGACTCATGGAACTGAGGAGCGATGAGGCGGAAGGATCAGAACCAAACACTGAATTCTGCACACTTTCCTTAAGCCCTAAAGGATCGCACCAGGGTTTCCACTATGGTGGCATCGCAAACAGTAGACAGCACTACACGGACCTCCCAGAATCCTTCTCTGAGAGGTAGGTTTGAAAAAAAAAAAATCCTCGACTCCAATAAACCTAACAAGACATTCTGTTTGTCAATATGACATGCTGCTAGCAAACGATAGAAGTAGCATTCAGATTCGTAATCAATTACAGCCAGCTCTTACCAAGGCTAAATTAGGCTAACGCTAAATGCTATGGAACTATGTATTCTTGTGACACAAACATAGCATGCTTTACTGTGTATGTATAACACATAACTTCCCATTTTTTCAGGTCCCACTTCTCTTTGTCCTTAAAGACCTACTCGTCTTTCGGTCTGATCTTGTACGTGGCCGATGATCAAGAGGACAATTTCATGGCTCTCTTCCTTGCGCACGGGAAGCTGGTATACACCTTTAATGCGGCCGACAAACGAGTTAAAATTAAGAGCGAGGAGAAGTATAACGACGGCGCGTGGCACAGCGTAAGCCCTGGCCTCATCTCTCACACCTGGATCAGTACGCAGACGCGTTGTTGTTGTTGTTCGGACGTCCTTACTCACATGACCCCGTGTGTCTTCTCCTCTGAAGGTTGTTTTAAACCGTGATACGAGCGGGGGACAGTTAATAATAGACGGGCTCACTGTGCTGGAGGAGAGAATTCAGCAGGGCCACGCCTCCTTGAAAGTGAGCGCACCGCTATATGTCGGAGGAGTTCCTGCTGGGACAGCGCAGAAGAATATTCAGGTAGGTAAAAAGTTATGTTAAGCTCAATAAAATTTTAGTATTGTGCCCTTTTTTTTAAAATGATACAGTGGGGCCTCGAGATACGAGCTGCACGAAATACGTTTCCCGAGTTACGAGTAAGCAACTGTTGCAAGATTTTCCATGAGATACGAGGAAACAGGGAGTTACGAGTGCGCAACCGAGCTCCATTTCTTCCGCTCGACACTGTCACTCGGTTATTGTACTCGCCTTAGTTCTCTCTCTCTCTCTCTCTCTCTCTCTTTCTCTCTGTCTCTCTGTCTCTCTCTGTCTCTCTCTGTCTCTCTCTCATCTTAATTTGAGTCCCCACTCCTAATCCTTCTCCTACCTTAGTGGCCCTGACACTCTGTCACGCTGTCTCGCTTATCGTCCCTCGCTTGGTTATTTTACCCATTTTTTATAACAGTAACATAAAATGTTTTCTTTATTATTATTATTTTATATTATCAATATATTTGATTATATCTATGTTTTTGATGTTTAGATGGGTGGGGTTTATTTAATTAATTCATAGTATATTTATGGGGGGCTGGAACAAATTCATTGGTTCTTAGTTATTTTGAATGGGGAAAATGATAAATCGAAATTTTGTGCAACGGATTAAACTCGTATCCTGAGGCCCCACTGTATGTACTGTACAAAGAGTTCGATGAAGCAGAGGTTTTGGGATTTTGATTTAAAGCGCGTGGAAAAAAAATATCGACTTTTAGTCCGGAAATTACGGTATTGATAATTTTACAAAGTGCTCTTATTTGAATCCATTATTAATATTTTGTTCCCTGTAGAGAAATTCTGTTTACAGCTTCACTGGCTGTTTGAAGAGCCTTCACCTGGATGGACACTTGTTGTCCTCAGTGACAAAGACAGTTGGCGTCACTCCTTGCTTTGATGGACTCTCCGAGGCAGGAACATACTTCTCCCAGGAGGGGGGATACATCGTGCTTGGTAAGCCTTTAAATTTTTTTTTTTTTTAAAGTGTATAACACGATCTTTTAATTTTTTTTTTAAGACTCAATTTGGTTCGTACAAAAACCCGCATACACTTTATTATATTGAATGTTATTTAGTTATTTTTTATTGTTCGGAGGGGGGTTCCAGTGTTAATAAATAATGTAATAAATAATGTACATTGTTATTACAAATGTTCTGTCAATTTAAAGTTCACCTTCAAATTTGACTTTCAACCTTTTTATTAAAAAAAAATTATAACAAATAACAATTAAATATATTTTGTATGCCTTTACACAAATGCAATGAGGACGGAATCAATACATGTTTTAAATTACCATATGACCATATATCCAAATATATATATATATATATATATGCCATATATATTTTGCTGATGGTCACGTGGTCTGGCGAGCCTCATATCTTTTTGTTCCACACACATGGCCCAAACCCTTCTTCTTGTGTCTCAAAGATGAAACTTTTGACCTGGGCCTCAAATTTGAACTGACGGTAGAGGTGCGCCCCCGTGTGGCATCAGCTGTGCTAATGCATGTCCACTCGGCAGAGGGTTTTGTCATCATGTACATTCATCACGGAGCTGTAAGTCTTCCACGTTCTTACATAGTTGGAAAAAAAAACAAAACAATTTTTGGCCGTCTTAGCAAAAGCCAACTCAATAAATAATGTGTCGATTCCAGGTCGTGTTTCACGTAAAGGAGGGAACCAGTGACTTTTTCACCAAGGTTACTCCTAAACAGAGTCTTTGTGGTGGAGCCTGGCACAGAATTACAGGTGAGTCTATTCCTGCTTACAGGCCTTAGATGAGCCAATCAGCGTGAGGAACAAAAGAGCATGCTCAATTAGCCGAGTACGCATTGTATTAGCCAATAGTATGCTGTGTACCATCTCGTCCAGGTAAACAAAGCTACTATCGCAAATGCGCTTATCTCAATTTCAAAACGAGAATCCACATTTTTAAAGCCAAAACTCATGTGTATAATTATTTTATAATGTCTTTTAGTTTATTTGTTGCTATATTTCGCAATATAGTGAGAATTCCGCGATGTAAAAAATTTGCGATGTATTGAGGGAGCGAAAGGAGAACCACAATATAGAGAGGGGAACACTGTATTTAAACACCCCGTGCTGACAGTCTTAGTAACGACAGCTTCTACTGTATTTAAACACCCCGCGCTGACAGTCTTAGTAACGACAGCTTCTGTTTATGACATTTTAAATTCTCAGAAGCATATTTTTTATATATCTTTTCACCTCGTTCTTCATCAGTGATCCGAGATGCCAGCGTTGTCCAGTTGAATGTGGACTCCGAGGTCAACCACGTGGTGGGTCCTCTAAATCCCAATCCGGTCGATAGCAGAAATCAAGTGTTCATTGGAGCTCCAGGTAAGTCAAGAACAAGGCTTGTTCTGGATGTTTTCCGCCTGCAGTACAATTCCATGCTGACACTCCTATCTCCTTCCAGATCCTTCCTCTCGAGATAGAATCCCCATCAGTGCGGCCTACGTAGGCTGCATGAGACACCTTGCCATTAACAAAGGCGCTGTGACGTTGAGTAAAGCTGCCGTTGTCAGTGGCTCTGTCAGTGTTGGAAGTTGTCCTGCAGCATAGCACTTCACTAAAATCAGTACTGACCAAATACATAAAAAAAAAAAAAAAACTTTCACTTTTTTAAAATCCCTAACATAAAAACAGGAGTTGTCGACTTTTTTTGTCTGTCTTTAAGTTGTTTTTTTTTTATTCATCCCTAAAACTTGACGAACTTATTCTTAAACCCAGAGTTAATCCAAAGCATTCCAAATAATCCAGTTAGTCTCAAGATTTTTCTTTTGTCTGTGTTTTCTTCTCTGACATAGAAAAAAAAACAGATTTTTAAAAGAACTTTTTTTAATACAGGGATTTGGCCAAGTTTAACCCTTTAACCCTGGCTTGGGCAAACTTTTTGGCCACAATTGTCCTAAAATTGAACAGAGGATGCGGGGGCGGGTCAAGAGCAGATAGATGAAACGTTAGTGTGAACTAAGATAAATGACATGTAAAAGTCATGCCTAAAGACTAAAATGCTAAAATACTTTTATCTATTTCCTTACGCCATCTATTGGGGAAACCTGGGTATTGCAGGGAAAAGGCAGAAATATAATGATAATATAAATAAATTATATCATTTGGAAAAGTTTGGCGGGCCGGATTCAAAAGATGGCCCCCGGCTCTCTCAGGTCAAATCTAGTTGTTATATTGACGGACATTTTTGCTCTTAAAAAAATCCTAGCTATAACTCTTGGTTATATCGTATAAAAGGTCAGTGTCATACCATCGTACAATGCAGAAATTCAGCACTACCTAGAGGAAAGTATCTACCGATATTTCTGTATAACCATTAAAGCTTTTAGACCTAGTACAGAGATTTAACAGAGCCAACTGTAAAGTCAATAAAAGTAAATGCAAATCTAACTCTCTAGCAAAGAGATCATAGGGTTAAGGAACAACCACCTTCTTCACCGTCTGTCTAATAAACTAGAAACACCTACCATTACGTAGCATTAAACGTATAAGAATTGTAGACTGTACCTATTATTATAACACAACACAATTCCCATTTCCAAGGCGAAGACAAGGCTATGGTCTTTGTCGTTCACCACCCCCAACATAATGAAGGACTTTACAAACTGAAGCTCTGCCAATTGAGAATTGTTAGCTGTTCTAGGTAACACCCTCCTCATCAATCAAAACTCAACACTTTTCACACATTTTCATAACAGCTTGCACCTTTTTGTTTTTGATATGCCTGGTAATAAACACTTTTTAACAGCAGCAGAGTACTGAAAGATTTCTTGCGGGGTTTTTTATTATTATTACGCTGGTATTAATATACAGTATTAGCATAATTATTTAATATCGGCAATAATCATTATTGGTTTTTTCCTCCGATAATAAAAACACAACTTTCGCGTTTCGTCCGGATGATGTGACCAAAATATTTTTTTGAAGTGAATGTTAATTGTTGTCGTTGCAAACGGCTACATATGTCAGTATCATTGATATCGGAATCGGAATTTAAGTGTATGGAGAGTATGAATGAATTTGAATTTTTTTTTTTTTAGGTTTGTCAGTTCACTACATTAGCAATGGTGATTCTCTCTTGAACCTGCATGCAATTTAATGGATGCCTAAAAGTTTACATTTTTGTCTCAGTTAAATTCAGTTAAATCTGATATAAAGATTGAAATTTTTAGTCACTTAACAAAATAATCATAATTAAGAATTGTCTCGTTCTTGTCTCTGACCAAGTCCTACGTGGTTTTTTAACTGCCCAGACTATGCAGGAAGTCGTTTATAACAACGTTTTCAATGTCGCCACTAGGTTGCACTGTTGGCGTATTTTTAAAAAACAATTCTGAATCATTAAGGCAGAACTCCATGATTGAAACTTCTGGAGTTTAGCCCATTACAGCAGAATTACAGAAAGTCGATTGAAGGGGAATGTATGTGTAAGTTGCATCTGTCAGACACTTTCAAAGACTAATTTTTTTTTTTTTTTGCTTTTGTGGTCAGAGTGAATACTTCGAGTAAATGCTAACAACTAGATCAGTGGTGTTAAATTCATTTTTTAACTTTCAAAATTCATCATGTGGGCCAGATTGAACTCCCTAGTGGCCAGATTTTTGCGGGCCGTATGTTTGACACCCCTAAGCTGCATGTTGATTTAGCTCTACAGGCCATGCTTTTACATGGCACAACGACAGTAATACTCGCTCAGAACGGGAAATAATTTTTCAACCAGTGGCCATCAGTAAAGTCACGAGAGAACAGTCAGTCGGTGTAAAAAATTTTATTGACAGTAACGGCAACTGTCTCAGGTTTTTCCGGAACTCTCCACTGATGAGACTTCACCGACCTTAGGTGAAAAAGTGCTTCAATAACGTTTGTTTATAATTCTTTATTTCTGGCTCAGTTAAAAAAAACACATCTACTGACACATACAGCACCCTATGATCTGCCATGCCTCCCCCTAGGGGACAAAAGTTTTTTCACGCCCCCCCCCCTTAAAATATTAATATTGAGCGCCTGGTAATATTTATTTATCTGTACAAACCACTGTATTCCACAGCATTCTGCATACAATCCCCTGATTATCAAAATAGATTAATACAACCTGCTCTGCTGCCATCTAGTGGCACTGAGTGGAGGCTTGTTCGTCACTCAAGCATAAATAAAAAATAAAGCATACTGAAATTCTCCTCTCGCCCTCTTATCCCCTACCCTCCTGCGACACCTTAACCCCGTGTGGGGCGCGCCCCGCTATTTGAGAAACACTGCTTTAGACAATAGAAACTATTCTATTTACCTGTATATACAAAACCCTAAGTCTATTTAATGAACTATGAATATATCCGTATCCTAGTCGATATTGCGAAGACGTGATTTATCATAGTTCGGAAAATTACCTCTTCCTATCGTCCATTAATTAATGTGAAATATTCAGCCTTTATTCTCTATGGGGACATCATGGCCCCTGAAGAGTAATAAATTAAACTAAACAATAAGGTTCACTTTCAGCGTTGTGTCCAACGCAGTAGGACTCTTACCCTGCATCAGTCTCTGGCCTTGTGCGGCAGCTCTCTTAGAGCAACTGCAGGTCGGAAAACATGTTGTCGGGATCGTTGCACTTCCTCTGGCAAACGCAGGAAGTTATCCACTGCATTTTCCACACGATTTTGGAGGCGGCTTTGCAGGTGAATTCCACCTTGATCATGCGGGACTTGTTGGGCGTGCAGCAACGTTTGTCCGTGCAGACGCCGCAGTAGGTGGGCTTGAACTTCTTCGTGCTGCTGCAGCCCGACAGCGTCAGCTTCTCTGCTTTTCTTGCCTGGAATTTGGGCTGGCATGTCTTTCCCTTTGGCATCTAGAGACGAAAGAAAAATAACACAGCACCAGTAATGATGTAGCACCGATGAATGTAATGTAGGGGGACATGTCGGTGGCAGTTGTAAAAGTTCAAATAGTTCAGCCTCTAGATCGGGGATGTTGAACTAATTGTTACCAGGAGGGGGCACATCAGCAATACAGTTCCCCTTAAGGGGCTGCTAACTGTACGACTGTATAGATGCAACTACTCCGTAACATATTAGATGTTTCTGCGATTGATTATTATTTATCCAAATTACAAATGTACATGTGTGGCGCACAAAATTATTTGGCGGGCCGCATTTGGCCTGCGGGCCTTGAGTTTGACGTATGTGATATAAACAATATATAGCAGGGGTGTCAAACTCATTTTCACCGACGGGGGGGGGGGCATATCAGTAATACAGTTTATTTTGAAGGGTCATAGAAAATTATGAGGTTAAGAAACACTTCTGCATCGACTTGCGGTCCATACAAACTTTTTCGGGCGGGCCTCATTTGGCCCGCGGGCCTTGAGTTTGACACATGGGGGTCTACACGATTCATTAAAAACAAAAAAGTGTCAGTGTAAATCAGTATATCCTTTCTTTGCCTCACCTTGACGCCTCTGAGCACTCTCTTCTCGCACGGCCGTAACAGACACAGGCGGCGGTCCTTTCTCATTTCACACTTGCTGTTGTTGTTGTTGACGCGCACAGAGATGCCCACCCCACAGGTTTTAGAGCAGGGACTCCAGGGCGTCGTCTGGATCAGGCAGTTGTTCTTCCAGGCTAAAGGATGATCCCTGTAAGCTGTCAGTGTTACAGTTAAAGGGCATTGTGTCGACAACACCCCGAGTAATCGATTTGCCTGTTTGTTTTTTTTTAAGGACTATTCCTGTTGCACTATGCTGTACATAGCAGGGATAATTTGGATTTTTCAAAAGTTCCGTTCTATCTGAGTTGTCTATTGTTGATTTATTGTTAAATTGTTGGTAGAGTGGAACCCATAGATACGGGTTGAATTTTCCCCATTAAAAATAACAAATAACCAATGAATTTGTTCCAGCCCCTATTAATTAATTGAATTAAATCCGCCCCCATCTAAACATCAAAAAACATAGATATAAACAAATATGTTGATGATATAAAATAGTAATTAAGAAAACATTTTATATTATTGTTATAAAAATGGGTAAAATAGCGCGACAGTGTCGGGGCCACTGGATTTAGATCAGCGGTTCTCAAACTCTGGTACGCGTACCACCAGTGGTACGTGAGCACCCTCTAGTGGTACGCGAGAAAATTCATATTTTCGATCCAGATGATGGAAAGGGAGAGAGAGAAATAAAGCGACGAGTAAAATAACCAAGTGAGGCACAGTCAGCGCGACTGAGCTCAGTTGAGCACTCGCGACGCTCGATGTTTCCTCGTATCACGAGGGAAATCTTGCAATAGTTGCTTACTCGTAACTTGGAAAACGTATCGTATTTCGGTGAGCTCGTATCTAGGGGTTACACTATTTTGCCTGGATTAAAGAAAATTAGCCTTGTAAAAATTGCTATGACAAAAAATTGTCAGCCATAGGGCAATTTTCTTAGTGAGTGAGCTCGTATCTAGGGGTTACACTGTATATTTTGCCTGGATTAAAAAAAAAATTAGCCTTAGCCTGTCAGCCATAGGGCAATTTTCTTAGTGTTTTTTTTTTTTTTTACAAATAAACTTTATATTGATTCTTAAAAAACATACTCGGACAAAGGCAAGTTTAGGAAGACTAGAGTTATCGGTCCATTGTCCGATTCACCGAGACCTAGCCAATTTTGTGACTTTTGATCCTATCCAAGTTTCTACTGAACACAATTTTTTGAACCCATGACCACTTTCATGGCACTGCATCCCCCTAGGGGGAGCTCCCCTACAATTAGACCCTCTGCTCTAATCCGATATCATACCACGAGTTTTCCAAGTTACCGAGTTAGAACTAAGGAAGCGCCTTTGGTGAGAGGTGAGAACACCTTCAAGGAACACAAGTCCAGCTGAACTTATTGATAACCAAACCAGTTACCGGTTTATCGTCTACCGTAGTAAAGTGCCATCTCAGAGTATTACTAGTACGATCTCTTTAAGTTTTACTTCTCCTCCGTTGTTACCTTTTTTCCCTCCCATACGGCCGTTAGTATTGCAGGCCAGACAGACCTGCCCTTCTCCAAACGTTTACTTTGTGAGCACACACCTGACATGTAGGTAGTGTCCTGCTGCTGCTTCTTCTTTGGGCCTTGGCTGCTACGGAGGCCAGCTGGCATACTGCCCATCAGGGGAGCAGGTCCTAAGGCAACAGCAGGCTTCTGGATGAACGCCGGGGTGCAGCCGATTGCTCCAGCGATGCACGTGCACTTGTAGAGCGGGCTGGGCTGGAAGGCTTCCCCGTTCTCATAGTGCATGCCATTCAAATCGCAACCCACCGCCATCATGTCTGGAAGGAAAGATGTATGATGTCGTGATACAATTTACATCAATGTGCAAAATAAAAGATGACATTTTTATTAATAGAGGGGACAATGCATATTAATGATTACATAAATATATAAGTAATATATATCAGGGAAGTCCGATATTAACTTTTTTCCGATACGCCGATATTGTCCAAACACACCAATTCCGATATCAACCGATACCAATATTCGTTCAAACACACCAATTTTGATATCAACCGATACCAATATAAGGTAATATTTATTTTTATGTACAAACTAATGTATGAGTACAACGATTAATTACAGTGGTCCCTCGTTTATCGCGGTAGATAGGTTCCAAGGCCTGCTGTGAGAACTGAATTTCCGCGAAGTAGTGACACCATATTTATGCGCAGTAAAATGATGATGATGACTTTTACTGCGCAGCCGATGATTGATTTTACGTATCTTCAGAGGGTGGTGCCATTTCTTGGGGCGCCTCTTCCACGGTTTCCGAAAGTGTATCCGTAGTAGTAGCAAGAACCGGCTCTTTTTTGCGAGGCTGCAAAAAACATTGTGATCGGCAGTTGCTCCCGCTGCTTCTTTTTCCAGTCGAAGAGTAGCTTGTAGGCAGTCAGGACGTCGTCGACTTTTTTTCCAAAAAATCCGGGATACAGTATATTTTATATATACAGTTTCAAAAACCCGCGAAGTCGTGAATCAGTGAAAGATGAACCACGAAATAGCGAGGGACTACTGTAAATGTGCTGCAATGCTGCCATCTAGTGACTTTCACTTTCATCCACAGCTGTTTTTCCCCAAAACTATTTTTAGGGCACACATCACAATATGTATTTTTAGTAGGGGGGCAGAGGCCAGTTTGAATGTGTAACTGTGCTCCTGTGCCTGCACTGAGACAGCAAAGGTAGCTCAGCTTCCTCTAAAATGTTAAGACAAATTGTCAAATATTACTGTGGTGTGTTGAGCAGGCACCAAAGCTCCTCTGCCCTCCTGGGTGCATCCTCAAAGTGCAGCCCAAAAAGAGTAAGCTTCTTTTTACAAAATTTCAAGAAGATTGACCAAGGAAGAGAATGTAAAAGAAATGTGAAGACAGTTTACGCTTGAGACCCCTTATCTTTACTCAAAGGAAAAGGTAGTGAAGTGGAGGAGAGGAAGGTGTAGACATAAAAGAGAGTCTTCTTGCACTCTAGACTTACCATATTTTCTGGACTATAAGTCACACTTTTTTCAGCCTTTGGCTGGGTTTGCGACTTATAATCAGGTGCGACTTATATATAAAATATATAATTTCACGTTTGTTATTTTCACACTGACAGCCGCTAGAGGGCACTCTGGGCCAGTGTACCAGTATCTGATACTCTTGTACCACTGAAAATTTACATGTTACTGTTTACATGTTATTTTCATATTGACAGCCGGCTGGTGCGACTTATACTCCGGATGGACTTATAGTCGGGTAAATACGATAAGTTAGCTGTGACACAATGAAGAATGGGTATTACGCATTAAGAAAGGTTTGCAATAAAAAGTTAAAAATTCTTGATGCAAATTATTGGCACACTGAGCACACTTTTTTGGAAGCCCATTTCAAGCACATTATTTTTGTGTGTATATGCTCAGCTCTGAAGCGAAGGAATCAACCACATGAAATCATTAAAAAAAAATTTAAAAAAGATGTTCAGAGGTTCAGACTCACATGCACACACTCCAACCTCAAATCGTGGCCGGTCTGCTGAGAAGTCACAAAACATGCCCTTGTGCGGGTCACAGACGTCCCTCTCGTTGCCCGACTCTCCAATCTGCCTAGCACAGGTTTTGCAGCAGCCGCAGCCGTCCAGCACAGCGCTAACCCCTGGAGAACAATACGGTCTCTGTCGACACTTGCAGGGCCACTGGCAGAACTGACGCCTCTCTGCCGCAGATAGTCCTGCTTGCGAGGTCTGCAGCTGCCCATTCTTTTGAGCACTGATGCAACCCTGGATGAAAAGACAAGAATAATGAGTGAGATTCAATCAATCAATTAATCAATCCATCCATCTGTCCATCTATCTATCTATCTATCTATCTATCTATCTATCTATCTATCTATCTATCTATCTATCTATCTATCTATCTATCTATCTATCTATCTATCTATCTATC